>NC_068442.1:48650730-48930730 GCF_023373465.1 Oncorhynchus keta
TTAAAGAAGCAATAAAACTGTTCTTTAGACTAGTTGAGTATCTGGAGCATCAGCATTTGTGGGTTCGATTACATTTACATTTAAGTCATTTAACAGACGCTCTTATCCAGAGCGACTTACAAATTGGTGCATTCACCTTATGACATCCAGTGGAACAAAACAACTTATCCATCAAACAATCGACTAATTGGGGTCAGCCCTGCTGTTTATGTCAAATTGTTTTGTAGCTCTGGTTGTCCTGAACAGAACATGGTAAAACACGTGATTGTGAGGATAAATATAAGGGCCGGACATGCAGATCAATGGAAGTCATAAATGACTTAGGGTCTCGGGACTGACAGGGTTTTAAGAGTCGGGATTAGGTGTAGAACTCACCTGTGTGTTTGATGGCCAGGTGAGAGACCAGGAAGTCCTCTTTAGAGATTGAGTATTTACAGTAGTCACACTTAAAGGGCCGGTCGTTGGCGTGGGACAGCTGGTGGTTGAGCAGGAGCTTCTTGTTGTCATAGTCACAGAACTCACACTTGAACCTGCTGTTGCAAAATGGTTTGATTACAAAACTTTCTTCTGAAACTCCTCAGTCTATTCTTGTTCTGAGAAATTAAGGCTATTCCATGTGAGAAATTGCCATTAAGATATTTTACAATTCTGTGTACTACTCCCTTCACAGAACAGCACAAACTGGCTCTAACCAGAATAGAAAGAGGAGTGGGAGGTCCCCGGTGCATAACTGAGCAATAGGGCAAGTGTCTAGTTTGAGAAAGACGCCTCAAGTCCTCAACTGGCAGCTTCATTAAATCGTACCCGCAAAACACCAGTCTCAACGTCAACAGTGAAGAGGCGACTTCGGACAGAGCCCCGCATACAAACGCATGAAAATCATATTTCAACCAGGCAGGTTCGACACGAAAGTCAGAAATAGCGATATAAAAATGCTTTACCTTTGATCTTCTTGTGTTGGCACTCCAATAGATCCCAGTTACATCACAAATGGTCCTTTTGTTCCATAATGTCCTTCTTTATATCCATAAAAACTCAGTTTAGCTGGCTCGCTTCAGTCGATAATCCACCCAGTTTCCCTCAATCAAAATGCTTACAAAATGAATCCCAAACGTTACTAATAAACTTTTCCAAACAAGTCAAACAACGTTTATAATCAAACCTTAGGTATCCGAATACGCAAATAAACTATAAAATTTAAAACGGAGAATAGTATGCTCATTACGGGAGATAAATAAGAAAGAACGCGCTTCCCTCCACGCGCTTGGAAACACTACAGCCAAAATGGGAGCCACCTAGAATAACTACAATTTCTGGGTCATTTAAAAAACAAAAAACAGCCTGAAACTCTTTCTAATGACTGACATCTAGTGGAAGCTGCAATTTGGGAGGACTTGGAACTGCAATTTGGGAGGACTTGGGCTTATAATTATCGTACTATCCATTGAAAATAGTGGTAAGCTATACTCTATCATTACATCTAACCCATAACACACTATACTCCTCTGTCACTACATCTAACCCATAACACACTATACTCCTCTGTCACTACATCTAACCCATAACACACTATACTCCTCTGTCACTACATCTAACCCATAACACACTATACTCCTCTATCACTACATCTAACCCATAACACACTATACTCCTCTATCACTACATCTAACCCATAACACACTATACTCCTCTATCACTACATCTAACCCATAACACACTATACTCCTCTATCACTACATCTAACCCATAACACACTATACTCCTCTATCACTACATCTAACCCATAACACACTATACTCCTCTATCACTACATCTAACCCATAACACACTCATCACTACTCCTAATGCATTTTCTACAGTTATATACATACTAACACATTCTCAAATCAGTTATCCTCCTCTGGAACGATGAACACCCTCATGTTCCACGAAACCTAAAAACATATTGGCTTGAAAAGGAAAGAGAGAAAGAAAGTACATGTTTAATAACTTAGCACCACTCATTGATGCGATGTAACATTAAAACTCTGAATACAGGGAAAAACTAAAAATGTTCATTGTCGTCCCAAGCTGTCACCCACCCCCTCCAAGCTGTCATCCATTTCCCCCCAACACAAACCACCTCCCCTCAGGATGACACTTAGAGAAACGTTTCTGGAGACTCTTTCATGGTCGTCCCAAGCTGTCACCCCCCCCAAGCCTCTCTCTCTCGCTGTACCCCAATCACAACTAAAACATTTTATGAATTATCCAACCCGAATGTAGAATGACAGAACTCAGTGCTGACTTTGAGTCTAGGGCTCTAATTCCAGTTTAACAACCTGGCACAGATCATCCCTGTTAGAACATACATTTATTAACAACTTTTTATTGTTGGTTGCAACTCATCTCAATACAGCCACCCTTTGTCCCTCTTTTCCTGTCATGAGTGGCCTGATACGGGTTTTTCTTTATCTCAATGCATCCTTAGTCTAAATAGTTAGCAGGGCATATACCCCCCCCCCTCCTTTCCTTCACTCGGCACTTATCATTCTAGCGTGTCTTCTTCAGATATCGTTTACAGTTCATTTTTCCCAACGGCACTTATAACTTTTGCCTGTCACATTTCATGGCCCTTGATCATGTCCCGATTTTAATATCCAAGTAGATACTTCCGTTTCCCCCACGTACACAAGTCTCTCACCTGAGCTTGTTCTCTCTCTCTCCACGCTCACTCCACACGTGCTCTCAGCACCCCGTCCTGGTTTATGGCTCGGACTCAGATAAGAGTGGTAAAGGTCACTGTCTCTCATTGCCTACCTTTGCCACTCTTTCTTCAGCCGGTTAGGGAGGGTTTTGAGGTTTACACACACTGTCTGTGTTCAAATTATTCCTACCATGCATTAAGACATAATCTGACGTTATCTTCCATGATAACTGTTATGATCTGTGCTTTTTGAGGTTAAGTTCATTACATTTGTTTCAGAAAACTAGACAAACCTTGACTATATGACGAATTATGACATTAACCTTTTCTTAATAACATCTCTAAGACAAATGTCAAAAAGCATAACATACTGTTCCTGCTAAAACCATTTTCTAAAGTAGTCCGTACTCCCTTATTCTACTGGCGACCTCTAGGAAGAGTTACCACATCATGAAGTTAGCACCCTAACCCCTCGCAGAATTCCCACTTCAGGATCCCAATCTGGTGGCGTTTGTATCAAAACACATGAAATCAGCAATACATATGTCACAATACATATGTCACAATACATATGTCACAATACATATGTCACAATACATATGTCACAATACATATGTCACAATACATATGTCACAATACATATGTCACAATACATATGTCACAATACATATGTCACAATACATATGTCACAATACATATGTCACAATACATATGTCACAATACATATATCACAATCCATTTGAAGTAACTGTCATCCATTATTAACATATATTTCCCTTTCTATATGCAGCCTGAACACGGTACCACTGTATAAGTACCACAGAGACCAGAACCTCAGGGAACTGGTCATTTTCCACTTTTGCTCATGTGACAACAAAAAAAAACATGTTAAATCAAAAATAAACAAATTCAAATAACTAATCAACTTAGAATTATAACTCCCTACGGAAATAATAATGTAAAGTAATGGTACAATTTTGATAGAGACGGGTGATTTCTCATTAATTTTATAATTAAATCCCACTCTTCCGTTACTTTATAATGAGATCATTTCTCATTAGGATTTTTTTCTCTCCCTGTCCTCCAGAAACCATTTAAATACCTCTTCAAAACACTTCCATCATCCTGCATACCCAATTTAACTGCATTAAAAAGACCTCTTCCAATAAATCCCACAACACGGCGACAGTATCTCTCCACCAAGTCTAACGATTCACTGGTCTCCTTTTCCCCATGTGGTTTTACACCTGCACTGTTTGCTGTTTGGGGTTTTAGGCTGGGTTTCTGTACAGCACTTTGAGATATCAGCTGATGTACGAAGGGCTATATAAATACATTTGATTTGATTTTGATTTTATTTGGTTCTCCATAACCACCGCACCAGTTATTTTTAGGTTTGGTAACCCCTATTCTAATTGGTCGTGACCCCCTCTTTTGTCCATTCTAGAACTCTATTCCAGAATAAGATGACATAAAATGTAAATGTATTAAATTTTTTTTTTAAAAACGACGTAAAATATCTAATGATTTAAACAAACCCTAAGGCCTTCTGAGTTTGCAAGGAGTGTTTGGCCATATTTAAATGTGTTAACTTTAAAATCCATTCCCCTGGCATTTCGCCTAGAATCTTCAAATCTAATTTATTTATAAAGCCCTTCTTATATCAGCTGATATCTCAAAGTGCTGTACAGAAACCCAGCCTAAAACCCCAAACAGCAAGCAATGCAGGTGTAGAAGCACGGTGGCTAGGAAAAACTCCCTAGAAAGGCCAAAACCTAGGAAGAAACCTAGAGAGGAACCAGGCTATGAGGGGTGGCCAGTCCTCTTCTGGCTTCTGGCCTCTTCTGGTGGAGATTATATCAGAACATGGCCAAGATGTTGAAATGTTCATAAATGACCAGCAAGGTATAAATATAATAATAATAATAATAATAATAATAATAATTATTATTATTATTATTATTATTATTATTATTATTATTATCACAGTAGTTGTCGAGGGTGCAACAAGTCAGCAGCTCAGGAGTAAATGTCAGCTGGCTTTTCATAGCCGATCATTAAGAGTATCTCTACCACTCCTGCTGTCTCTCTGTCCGGTGAACAGGTCAGGGTTCCATAGCCACAGGCAGAACAGTTGAAACTGAAGCAGCAGCACAGCCAGGTGGACTGGGGACAGCAAGGAGTCATCATGCCAGGTAGTCCTGAGGCATGGTCCTAGGGCTCAGGTCCTCCGAGAGAAAGAGAGACTTAGAGAGAGCATACTTAAATTCACACAGGACACCGGATAAGACAGGATAAGTACTCCAGATATAACAGACTGACCCTAGCCCCCCGACACATAAACTCCTGCAGAATAAATACTGGAGGCTGAGACAGGAGGGGTCAGGAGACACTGTGGCCCCATCCGATGATACCCCCAGACAAACAGGCAGGATATAACCCCACCCACTTTGCCAAAGCACAGCCCCCACACCACTAGAGGGATATCTTCAACCACCAACTTACCATCCTGAGACAAGGCTGAGTATAGCCCACAAAGATCTCTGCCACGGCACAGTGACTCAACCTACTCAAGTGACGCACCCTTCCTAGGGATGGCACGGAAGAGCAGTGACTCAGCCCCTGTAATAGGGTTGGAGGCAGAGAATCCCAGTGGAGAGAGGGTAACCGGCCAGGCAGAGACAGCAAGGGCGGTTCGTTGCTCCAGAGCCTTTCTGTTCACCTTCACACTCCCTTGCCAGACAACACTCAATCATATGACCTACTGACCTATGTTTAGGTATGTACGGCAGGACCAAATCAGAGAGAAAGGTAGGAGCAAGCCCATGTAATACTTTGTAGGTTAGCAGTGAAACCTTGAAATAGGCCCATGCCTTAACAGGAAGCCAGTGTAGGGAGGCTAGCACTGGAGTAATATGATCAAATTTTTTAGTTCTAGTCAGGATTCTAGCAGCTGTATTTTGCACTAACTGAAGTTTATTTGGTGCTTTATCCGGGTAGCCGGAAAGTAGAGCATTGCAGTAGTCTAACCGAGAAGTAACAAAAGCATGAATACATTTTTCTGCATCATTTATGGACACAAAGTTTCTGATTTCTGCAATGTTACGTAGATGGAAAAAAGCTGCTCTTGAAACAGTCTTGATATGAGAGGTCGACCAATTATGATTTTTCAATGCCGATACCGATTATTGGAGGACAAAAAAAAAACCTGATACCGATTAATTGGCCGATTTTGAAAATGTATTTGTAATAATGACAATTACAACAATACTGAATGAACACTTATTTTAACTTAATATAATACATCAATAAAATCCATTTAGCCTCAAGTCAATAGTGAAACATGTTCAATTTGGTTTAAATAATGCAAAAACAAAGTGTTGGAGGAGAAAGTAAAAGTGCAATATGTGCCATGCAAGAAAGCTAACGTTTAAGTTCCTTGCTCAGAGCATGAGAACATATGAAAGCTGGTGGTTCCTTTTAACATGAGTCTTCAATATTTCCAGGTATGAAGTTTTAGGTTGTAGTTATTATAGGAATTATAGGTCTATTTCTCTCTATACGATTTGTATTTCATATACCTTTTGACTAGTGGATGTTCTTATAGTCACTTTAGTATTGCCAGTGTAACAGTATAGCTTCCGTATACCTTACCCATATAGAGGAAAGGGAACGACTACTCCAAGTCTCAGAGCGAGTGACGTTTGAAACACTATTAACGCGCACCCCTCTAACTAGCTAGCCACTTCACATCACATCGTTACACCAGCCTAATTTCGGGAGTTGATAGTCTTGAAGTCATAAACAACAGAGCTGCTGGCACGAAAGTGCTGTTTGAATGAATGCTTACGAGCCTGCTGGTGCCCACCATCGCTCAGTCAGACTGCTCTGTCAAATCATAGACATAATTATAACATAATAACACACAGAAATACGAGCCTTAGGTCATTAATATGGTCGAATCCGGAAACCGTTCCGTATTTTATCGAACGGGTGGCATCCATCAGTCTAAATATTCCTGTTACATTGCACAACTTTCAATGTTATGTCATTAACATTAACATAAAAAGGTTAATTCTGTTTGTGAAGCATCACAGCACAGTTGAAAAATATATGGCAAATAGAAATCCAAAATGGATGATGTTGAGAGATAGATGGGAGGGGTTGAATGGAGCTGAAGGGAGGGACTAATAACAAGATAAACCATGTAAAACATACGGGATCTATAAAATGTATATAGGATCAGAACTTTTGTGAAATGGCACAGTTACAAATAGAAATCAAACTGGATGGACATTAGAAATAGAGGGACTAAAAACAAACAAGAGAGAACTATTGTAAAGTAGACTGTGTCTGTAAAATGTGTGTAATATGTATAAATTGAAGGTAAAAGCCGAAGTGTTTATTAGTTTACTCCAATTGGGAGATCAGTGGTAGGGTTTGCGTGGAATAATAATAAAGGTATATTCTTTAAAGTCTTGAGTTGCCGGTCAAACTCCAGACAGAACAGTTGACTAGTTCTAGAGATTCATTGATGGCTGAGCAAAAGGCCGATACTAACTTGGCTGATCTGTTTGATAAAGTTGTTCCTGATAAAGTGGTGAGGAAGAGTGCTCAGTGTTATTTTCTTCTTGATGGTCTGTTGGTCAGGAAATGGGTTCCACAGTATGATCAGGGTCTAGGAGAACCAGTCTTTCAAATAGTTGTACCTACTACTTTGAGAAATAAAGTGTTGCAAACTTCACATGGTGACGTGGCAGGTCATATGGGTGTTTGTAAAACTTATGATTGCATACTTCGTCATTTTTTTCCGGCCACGTTTAAAGCGGGATGTATCTCAGTTTATTACAACTTGTGATACGTGTCAGCGCACAAGCAAGCCAAACCAGGTTGTAAAGCCAGCGCCTTGGTATCCAATACTAGCCATAGGCCTAACCAGGTTGTATTGCCAGCACCTTGGTATCCAATACCAGCCATAGGCCAAACCAGGTTGTATAGCCAGCACCTTTGTATCCAATACCAGCCATAGGCCAAACCAGGTTGTATAGCCAGCACCTTGGTATCCAATACTAGCCATAGGCCAAACCAGGTTGTATAGCCAGCACGTTTGTATCCAATACCAGCCATAGGCCAAACCAGGTTGTATAGCCAGCACCTTGGTATCCAATACTAGCCATAGGCCTAACCAGGTTGTATTGCCAGCACCTTTGTATCCAATACCAGCCATAGGCCAAACCAGGTTGTATAGCCAGCACCTTGGTATCCAATGCTAGCCATAGGCCAAACCAGGTTGTATTGCCAGCACCTTGGTATCCAATACTAGCCATAGGCCAAACCAGGTTGTATAGCCAGCACCTTTGTATCCAATACCAGCCATAGGCCAAACCAGGTTGTATAGCCAGCACCTTGGTATCCAATACCAGCCATAGGCCAAACCAGGTTGTATAGCTAGCACCTTTGTATCCAATACTAGCCATAGGCCAAACCAGGTTGTATAGCCAGCACCTTTGTATCCAATACTAGCCATAGGTCAAACCAGGTTGTATAGCCAGCACCTTTGTATCCAATACTAGCCATAGGCCAAACCAGGTTGTATAGCCAGCACCTTGGTATCCAATACTAGCCATAGGCCAAACCAGGTTGTATAGCCAGGCCAAACCAGGTTGTATAGCCAGCACCTTTGTATCCAATACTAGCCATAGGCCAAACCAGGTTGTATAGCCAGCACCTTTGTATCCAATACTAGCCATAGGTCAAACCAGGTTGTATAGCCAGCACCTTTGTATCCAATACTAGCCATAGGCCAAACCAGGTTGTATAGCCAGCACCTTGGTATCCAATACTATCCATAGGCCAAACCAGGTTGTATAGCCAGCACCTTTGTATCCAATACCAGCCATAAGGCAGCCTTTTGAGCATATTATTATCGATTGTGTTGGGCCTTTACCAAGGTCCAAGTCAGGTCATAGCTACTTATTAACTGTTATGTGTCAAGCAACCAGATATCTGGCAGCTTTGTCCTTGCATACCATAACTTCAAAATCAGTAGTTTAGAGCGTTAACTTAATTTATTTAAACATTTGGGATTAAAAAAAAATTGAACTTTACCTTCCATTTATTTGCTCAGGTTCTCAAAAAGCTTAAAGTTAAACACAACAAGTCTACTGCGTTCCATGCCCAGAGCCAGGGAGCTTTGGAACGTTTTCATCAAACTTTAAAATCCTTGCTTCGTGCATACTGTACAGAACTGTCTGCAGATTGGGAGGAGGGGTTACCTTGGCTGTTACTAGCTGCTCGCGAAGTAGTGCAGGAAAGCAGTGTTTAGCCCAAATGACTTAGTGTTTGGTCATAAGGTGCGTGGACCTTTAGCAGTGTTGCAGGATGGTTGTTTGCCTGAGGAACCACCTCAGAAACTTATTGATTATGTAAATGGGTTTAGGTGGAAGTTGTATAGGGCTGGTGAACTGGCGAAATAAACAAAAATCTTCTCAACGGAAAATTAAACTGAAATATGACGGACAGGCTGAGTTGAGTGAGTTTAGTCCCCGTAATCGTGTACTTGCTCTTCTGCCTCTTGTAAGTTCACCTTTTCAGGCAAAATACTGTGGTCCTTTCAATGTGTTATGTAAAGTGTCAGATTTGAACTCTTATTGAAACCCCTAGTCATAGGAAGTCCTCTAAATTATGCCATGTGAACCTGTCAATGTTATCACTCCCGTGATCTAAGCACAGTAGAAGGCACACCAGCGGTGAGGTCAGCGTTGACTGCTGCTCCAGTCACTGCATCTTGTGGCTTTAAGTTGGTGGAGGGGGGAGAAGAGGAGGACGTTAGGGTTTCGGATGAGGTCTTACAAGGTCGGTTGAAAAACTCCCAGACTTTGCAAAACCTTGGTTTTGGTAGATCATTTAGACTCTGAGAAACATGATGAATTGATAGCTCTTATTAGAAACTACCCTGTTTTGTTTTCTGACACTGTTACTGTAATTTAATTATACCAATGTGTTTTCATTAATTGAATTCCCTTAATCTATTTTATGAGAAGTTGTAAGATTCTTGTTTGCATAAAATAGACGGAGACCAGTCTTATCAATAATAGGTAACATAGTTTATTCTCGGAGCGCGCTCCCACTTTACCACGAGCAACAGTTTATATACAATAACATGACATCATTTCATTGCTCCTAAAATGAATCTCCCCCTCCAGACTGGGTCAAAGTGAACTTTAAAGGTTCATTCTGAGTTCATTCTGACCCCCCAGCACATACACAGGACACACAACACAACTGAATTCACTTTTGACCCCTCAACATTATCGATCACCACTTAGCTGACAGTTCTAATTAACAGAACCTAGGAATGCACTCACTGTCTTATCTAAAACACCCCAGAGCTAAGTTTCGTCGGTTCAACCATAGGTTAACTACCTTATCTGTTTACTTAATCCACAACCCATTTCTTTCTTCCTAGTTGGAATGGTGTTCATTAACTTTAATTACTCCGTGTCTGTGTTACACAATCCCTTCTTATGGACTCATATTGTTAATCAGATATAATAAAACAGAGTATAAGTTTACTTAGTTACAGTTCTATTTAAAATGAGGATATTGTTTATTCATATTTCTAACAGACACTCCATCGCAAATCCACTTAATTGAACATGATATAGACATCGGAGATGCTAAGCCTATCAAAAATAGATTTTATTGTGTATCTGAGGAAGAGATTGAAACTGGAAACAGAGGTGCAGTATATGTTGGACAATTGTATTGCGGAGCCATGTTGTTCAAATTGGGCTTCACCCTGTCTTTTGGTCATAAAGTCTGATTCCACTTTCAGACCTTGCACTGATAATAGAAAAGTTAACAATGTTACTAAAGCAGACCTTTACCCTCTTCCTAGGATGGACTGTATTGATCAAGTTGGGTGAGCAAAGTATGTTAGCAAATGTGATCTTTTAAAGGGATATTGGCAAGTACCCCTTACCAAAAGAGCTTGTGAGATTGCTGCCATTATACAGTGCCTTGCGAAAGTATTCGGGCCCCCTTGAACTTTGCGATCTTTTGCCACATTTCAGGCTTCAAACATAAAGATATAAAACTGTATTTTTTTGGTGAAGAATCAACAACAAGTGGGACACAATCATGAAGTGGAACGACATTTATTGGATATTTCAAACTTTTTTTAACAAATCAAAAATGGAAAAATTGGGCATTTTATTATTTTTTGTAAATTTAAATTATCATAAATGTTAGCAACACCTCCGCCTTTGCGGGATGCACGGGGGTCATGGTCACTAGGCTTTTTCAAGAGAGGCTTTATTACTGCCACTTTTAGTGAGTTTGGTACACATCTGGTGGATAGAGCCGTTTTAAAACTGTTTGGAATCTGCAATATTTACATGTGGTTCTCTAACACTTTCTCTCACCAAGGCAGCTACCATTCCCTCTGCTTTACGATTTACCTATGGCGATTAAAACAAATAATATATTTTATAACTGTACGACTAGTATGAGCTTCACCTTTTCACCACTGCTAATTTACTGGGCAACTGACATGCTTCTAATCACGTCTCTACCTCCCAGACCATTTTATTGTATTGGTGTTCCTGTTGCTGTTAACATGCCCCGATGTGACCACAATGTACCGAAATCATGAACTACTCCAAATGCATACCACACAATGTACCCCGTTACCCTGTTCCCTTCTGTGTTCATGTAACTAGAGCCATCTGTATACAATACTTTTCCCGATTCCAATCTCTTACAAGTCAGGCCTAGGTTTTGGACCCCCGTCCGTCCGTCCACTCTGGAAGTGTCTCAGCAATTTCAGAGAATGACTAAATAAAATGTCTTACAAAATTGAAAACTCCTAAAGTGTTCCTGAGCGTGCGAGGAGTGTTTTGGCCGTACCAAACACTTGTGTATCTTGCTCTTAGAAATCGAAAATGCCAAATATGTTACTTCTTGCTTTGCTAGTTGTGCTCGCTCATACAATGCTATATGACCCTGTTCCGCCAATGTGGTGAGGTCTCGCATGAGTTTCTTCTTCTTTTGCCTCTATTAACAAATCATCCACGTATTGTACCAACACAGAACCTACCATTGACACCCTATTTATTTATTTGAACTTTGTTTAACCAGGTAGGTAAGTTGAGAACAAGTTCTCATTTACAACTGTGACTGCGACCAAGATAAAGCAAAGCAGTTTGACACATTCAACAACACAGAGTTACACATGGAGTAAAACAAACATACAGTACAAAACTAGTCTATATACAATGTGAGCAAATGGGGTGCGATAAGGGAGGTAAAGGCAATAAAAAGGCCACAGTGGCAACGTAACTACAATATAGCAATTAAAAACACTGGAATGGTAGATTTGCAGTAGATGAATGTGCAAAGTAAAAATACTGGGGTGCAAGGGAGCTAAATAAATACAGTAGGGTATGCGGTAGTTGTTTGGGCTATTTATAGATGGGCTATATGCAGTGATCTGTGAGCTGCTCTGACAGTTGGTGCTTAAAGCTAGTGAGGGATAAGTGTTTCCAGTTTCAGAGATATTTGTAGTTCGTTCCAGTCATTGGCAGCAGAGAACTGGAACAAGAGCCGGCCAAAGGAGGAATTGGTCCTGGGGGTGACCAGTGAAATACATTTGCTGGAGCGCGTGCTATAGGTGGGTGCTGCTATGGTGACCAGTGAGCTGAGATAAGGCGGGACTTTACCTAGCAGGGTCTTGTAGATAACCTGGAGCCAGTGAGTTTGGTGACTAATATGAAGCGAGGGCCAGCCAACAAGAGTGTACAGGTCGCAGTGGTGGGTAGTATATGGGGCTTTGGTGACAAAACGGATGGCACTGTGATAGACTGCATCTTTTAACGATTGTTTCAATGCAAAATGATACCAAGTGGGACTTTGTGTAAATCCCATCGGTACTCTACTAAAAGTTTTTGGTAAAATGTGACCTCATACGTCTTGTCCTCCATCACATAGAAACTGTAATCCCTATGAACCACTTATCGATCGAACAGAGACTATACACGCTAGATCTCAAAACGATAAATTGTTGCTCTTTTGAAAAAGATGCAAACTCTTGTATAGCTGCATTTCCTGCTAATGCACTAGGTTCCAGTGTCACCTTTACACTCAGGGGGGGCCATATGTGGGGCCATATCCTTATGCTTTAAAGTGTTTTCGCTATGTTTCTTAGTCTATTCTCTGCCATTGAAACTATAGTTAGTGATTTTCTCTATGGCCCTATTAACCCCTCGCACGTCTGCGAGGTGAGTGGAGTCATATTCCACTCTCAAAACATCGTCTTGAATTAAATCTACTACCCCCCCCCCCCAAATTACCGTTTTGATCACAGGGTTAAAAACCAGCCATCAAAGTAGAAGTGCAAATTCTATCACTGCACTCGCATTCCCAGTCCTTCTGTAGTGGTGTACTGGTGTTACTCATTCTGGGTTTATCGTTAGGCATTTGCTGTTGCTGACATCAAAATGCTGGTATATGGAGCTGTTACTGTTATGTTTTTATGCCAAGTCATAATTGCCTCCCCTGTATTTATTATTATTATTTTTTGAATTCCCTGTCCGCAGGAAAATGTTGTCCCAATTTTTTCAAAATCTAATATGCTAAATTCTTCCCATATTCCAGCCGTATTGGTAGAATGCTCTTCTTTTAGCACCTCCATGGCTTTATTCAACTCTGCCAGCTCTATATTACGTTGAGAAACAGGTCTGTTTGTCGCCATATCAATAGTTAATCCCTAAACACTCTATAATACACTTCTATTAACTCTTTTCTAAGATGGCACTACACACTTCTCCTGGATAATAATTCATTGGTGACGGCACTTAATAATACCATGTATTAGAACCGATACCATAGCGTCTGTGAATGTATTACTGGAGAATACGGATTTCTTTAATGGTTTGGTGCCGTATCTCCTCCCATGTCCTTATTATTGATAACACACGCCACCAAAATTATTCACACTTCACTTCCTATTTCCACATAATCTGCCATGATTCACCACCCCAACAGGGAACACAACTAACCTCCCATTCACACTTTTATGGCTACTACAACTAGACTCTCACCCCGTTTATAGTTTATGTAAGGAACCAATCCCGTCGGATATACCTCCTAGTACTTTATAGTACTAGGACTTACCCATCGCAGGTTCACCTTACGGGACTTTATAGTACTAGGACTTACCCATCGCAGGTTCACCTTACGGGACTTTATAGTACTAGGACTTACCCATCGCAGGTTCACCTTACGGGACTTTATAGTACTAGGACTTACCCATCGCAGGTTCACCTTACGGGACTTTATAGTACTAGGACTTACCCATCGCAGGTTCACCTTACGGGACTTTATAGTACTAGGACTTACCCATCGCAGGTTCACCTTACGGGACTTTATAGTACTAGGACTTACCCATCGCAGGTTCACCTTACGGGACTTTATAGTACTAGGACTTACCCATCGCAGGTTCACCTTACGGGACTTTATAGTACTAGGACTTACCCATCGCAGGTTCACCTTACGGGACTTTATAGTACTAGGACTTACCCATCGCAGGTTCACCTACTAGGACTTACCCATCGCAGGTTCACCTTACGGGACTTTATAGTACTAGGACTTACCCATCGCAGGTTCACCTTACGGGACTTTATAGTACTAGGACTTCCCATCGCACCTTACGGGACTTTATAGTACTAGGACTTACCCATCGCAGGTTCACCTTACGGGACTTTATACTAGGACTACTAGGACTTACCCATCGCAGGTTCACCTTACGGGACTTTATAGTACTAGGACTTACCCATCGCAGGTTCACCTTACGGGACTTTATAGTACTAGGACTTACCCATCGCAGGTTCACCTTACGGGACTTTATAGTACTAGGACTTACCCATCGGGACTTTAGGTTCACACTTACGGGACTTTATAGTACTAGGACTTACCCATCGCAGGTTCACCTTACGGGACTTTATAGTACTAGGACTTACCCATCGCAGGTTCACCTTACGGGACTTTATAGTACTAGGACTTACCCATCGCAGGTTCACCTTACGGGACTTTATAGTACTAGGACTTACCCATTCACCTTACGGGACTTTATAGTACTAGGACTTCCCACCTTCACGGGACTTTATAGTACTAGGACTTACCCATCGCAGGTTCACCTTACGGGACTTTATAGTACTAGGACTTACCCATCGCAGGTTCACCTTACGGGACTTTATAGTACTAGGACTTACCCATCGCAGGTTCACCTTACGGGACTTTATAGTACTAGGACTTACCCATCGCAGGTTCACCTTACGGGACTTTATAGTACTAGGACTTACCCATTACACCTTACGGGACTTTATAGTACTAGGACTTACCCATCGGTTCACCTTACGGGACTTTATAGTACTAGGACTTACCCATCGCAGGTTCACCTTACGGGACTTTATAGTACTAGGACTTACCCATCACCTTACGGGACTTTATAGGTTCACCTCACCTTACGGGACTTTATAGTACTAGGACTTACCCATCGCAGGTTCACCTTACGGGACTTTATAGTACTAGGACTTACCCATCGCAGGTTCACCTTACGGGACTTTATAGTACTAGGACTTACCCATCGCAGGTTCACCTTACGGGACTTTACTAGGACTTACCCATCGGGACTTTTTATAGTACTAGGACTTACCCATCGCAGGTTCACCTTTCACGGGACTTTATAGTACTAGGACTTACCCATCGCAGGTTCACCTTACGGGACTTTATAGTACTAGGACTTACCCATCGCAGGTTCACCTTACGGGACTTTATAGTACTAGGACTTACCCATCGCAGGTTCACCTTACGGGACTTTATAGTACTAGGACTTACCCATCGCAGGTTCACCTTACGGGACTTTATAGTACTAGGACTTACCCATCGCAGGTTCACCTTACGGGACTTTATAGTACTAGGACTTACCCATCGCAGGTTCACCTTACGGGACTTTATAGTACTAGGACTTACCCATCGCAGGTTCACCTTACGGGACTTTATAGTACTAGGACTTACCCATCGCAGGTTCACCTTACGGGACTTTATAGTACTAGGACTTACCCATCGCAGGTTCACCTTACGGGACTTTATAGTACTAGGACTTACCCATCGCAGGTTCACCTTACGGGACTTTATAGTACTAGGACTTACCCATCGCAGGTTCACCTTACGGGACTTTATAGTACTAGGACTTACCCATACCGGGACTTTATAGTACTAGGACTTCACCTTTACGGGACTTTATAGTACTAGGACTTACCCATCGCAGGTTCACCTTACGGGACTTTATAGTACTAGGACTTACCCATCGCAGGTTCACCTTACGGGACTTTATAGTACTAGGACTTACCCATCGCAGGTTCACCTTACGGGACTTTATAGTACTAGGACTTACCCATCGCAGGTTCACCTTACGGGACTTTATAGTACTAGGACTTACCCATCGCAGGTTCACCTTACGGGACTTTATAGTACTAGGACTTACCCATCGCAGGTTCACCTTACGGGACTTTATAGTACTAGGACTTACCCATCGCAGGTTCACCTTACGGGACTTTATAGTACTAGGACTTACCCATCGCAGGTTCACCTTACGGGACTTTATAGTACTAGGACTTACCCATTTATAGTACTAGGACTTACCCATCGCAGGTTCACCTTACGGGACTTTACTTTACCCATAGTTCACTAGGGACTTTATAGTACTAGGACTTACCCATCGCAGGTTCACCTTACGGGACTTTATAGTACTAGGACTTACCCATCGCAGGTTCACCTTACGGGACTTTATAGTACTAGGACTTACCCATCGCAGGTTCACCTTACGGGACTTTATAGTACTAGGACTTACCCATCGCAGGTTCACCTTACGGGACTTTATAGTACTAGGACTTACCCATCGCAGGTTCACCTTACGGGACTTTATAGTACTAGGACTTCCCACCTTCACCTTACGGGACTTTATAGTACTAGGACTTACCCATCGCAGGTTCACCTTACGGGACTTTATAGTACTAGGACTTACCCATCGCAGGTTCACCTTACGGGACTTTATAGTACTAGGACTTACCCATCGCAGGTTCACCTTACGGGACTTTATAGTACTAGGACTTACCCATCGCAGGTTCACCTTACGGGACTTTATAGTACTAGGACTTACCCATCGCAGGTTCACCTTACGGGACTTTATAGTACTAGGACTTACCCATCGCAGGTTCACCTTACGGGACTTTATAGTTCACTAGGGACTTTACCTTACCCATCGCAGGTTCACCTTACGGGACTTTATAGTACTAGGACTTACCCATCGCAGGTTCACCTTACGGGACTTTATAGTACTAGGACTTACCCATCGCAGGTTCACCTTACGGGACTTTATAGTACCCATAGGGGACTTTATAGTACTTTACCCATCGCAGGTTCACCTTACGGGACTTTATAGTACTAGGACTTACCCATCGCAGGTTCACCTTACGGGACTTTATAGTACTAGGACTTACCCATCGCAGGTTCACCTTACGGGACTTTATAGTACTAGGACTTACCCATCGCAGGTTCACCTTACGGGACTTTATAGTACTAGGACTTACCCATCGCAGGTTCACCTTACGGGACTTTATAGTACTAGGACTTACCCATCGCAGGTTCACCTTACGGGACTACCCCATCGCAGGTTCACAGGTTCACCTTCACCTTACGGGACTTTATAGTACTAGGACTTACCCATCGCAGGTTCACCTTACGGGACTTTATAGTACTAGGACTTACCCATCGCATTCACCTTACGGGACAGGTTCACCACCTTACGGGACTTTATAGTACTAGGACTTACCCATCGCAGGTTCACCTTACTTTATAGGGACTTTATAGTACTAGGACTTTATAGTACTACTTACCCATCGCAGGTTCACCTTACGGGACTTTATAGTACTAGGACTTACCCATCGCAGGTTCACCTTACGGGACTTTATAGTACTAGGACTTACCCATCGCAGGTTCACCTTACGGGACTTTATAGTACTAGGACTTACCCATCGCAGGTTCACCTTACGGGACTTTATAGTACTAGGACTTACCCATCGCAGGTTCACCTTACGGGACTTTATAGTACTAGGACTTACCCATCGCAGGTTCACCTTACGGGACTTTATAGTACTAGGACTTACCCATCGCAGGTTCACCTTACGGGACTTTATAGTACTAGGACTTACCCATCGCAGGTTCACCTTACGGGACTTTATAGTACTAGGACTTACCCATCGCAGGTTCACCTTACGGGACTTTATAGTACTAGGACTTACCCATCGCAGGTTCACCTTACGGGACTTTATAGTACTAGGACTTACCCATCGCAGGTTCACCTTACGGGACTTTATAGTACTAGGACTTACCCATCGCAGGTTCACCTTACGGGACTTTATAGTACTAGGACTTACCCATCGCAGGTTCACCTTACGGGACTTTATAGTACTAGGACTTACCCATCGGGTTCACCTTACTTTATAGTACTAGGACTTACCCATCGCAGGTTCACCTTACGGGACTTTATAGTACTAGGACTTACCCATCGCAACCTTACGGGACTTTATAGTACTAGGACTTACCCATCGCAGGTTCACCTTACGGGACTTTATAGTACTAGGACTTACCCATCGCAGGTTCACCTTACGGGACTTTATAGTACTAGGACTTACCCATCGCAGGTTCACCTTACGGGACTTTATAGTACTAGGACTTACCCATCGCAGGTTCACCTTACGGGACTTTATAGTACTAGGACTTACCCATCGCAGGTTCACCTTACGGGACTTTATAGTACTAGGACTTACCCATCGCAGGTTCACCTTACGGGACTTTATAGTACTAGGACTTACCCATCGCAGGTTCACCTTACGGGACTTTATAGTAGGTAAAGGGTAAGTCCTAGGACTTTATAGTACTAGTAGGACTTACCCTACAGGTACCAGCCTGTATGAGTTTACTTTCCGGGCCTTACCATTTACTATAAAGCTATGACTAGTCGTTACACAATGGGCCTATAGAATTAAACTTTGGCTCTTCGTATCCCATAATTAGTTCAGCCAACGATTCTCATCTCTCCAAGATGTCAAAATGAGTGGAAACAGATATAGGAAATAACCTACATTGTTTGTTGCCAGCTCTGCTCCACTGATCTGGAGTCTTTGGTTTGACTATAATTTGTGGTGAACTCCTGGCTGGCTCGCCATCTGTTAGGTTCTTTATATTTCAGAGTAAATAACTCACGGACACTAGAGAAGCTTTAACCAAGTTTAATTCTTCCCAAAGGTTCTGTACAGCTGTAATTTCATACAGCAAAACATTTCTCACCATCACAGTTATACACATCCCACTTAAGACACTCCTCCTTCTCTCCAATCCTCACGTCTTATGGTTCAACAGGAAAATGGTAACAGGATACCAAACCCTTATTACTCCCTCGTTGGAGACTGCCTGTTACGCAAATGCAGTAAGCCAAGGTAAGTTGCTAGCAAGCATTAAACTTATCCTATAAAAAAACAATCAGTCATAATCACTAGTTAACTACACATGGTTGATGATATTACTAGATATTATCTAGTGTGTCCTGCGTTGCATATAATCAGACTGAGAATACAAGTATCTAAGTACCTGAATGAGAGGAGGTAGGCAGGCGCATAAACATTCATTCAAACAGCGCACCCGTGCGTTTTGCCAGCAGCTCTCCGTTGTGCATCAAGCATTGTGCTGTTTATGACATCAAGCCGATCAACACCCGAGATGAGGCTGGTGTAACCGACGTGAAATGGCTGACTAGTTAGCGATCGCTACTCGCTCTGAGCCTTGGGGTGGTTGTTTCCCTTGCTCTGCATGGGTAACGCTGCTTCGATGTGGTGGCTGTTGTCGTTGTGTTGCTGCTTCGAGCCCAGGTAGGAGTGAGGAGTGGGACGGAAGCTATACTGTTACACTGGCAATACTAAAGTGACTATAAGAACATCCAATAGTCAACGGTTAATTAAATACAAATGGTATAGAGGAAATAGTCCTATAATTCCTATAATAACTACAACCTAAAACTTCTTACCTGGGAATATTGAAGACTCATGTTAAAAGAAACCACCAGCTTTCATATGTTCTCATGTTCTGAGCAAGGAACTTAACTGTTAGCTTTCTTGCATGGCACATATTGCACTTTTACTTTCTTCTCCAACACTTTGTTTTTGCATTATTTAAACCAAATTGAACATGTTTCATTATTGACTTGAGGCTAAATTGATTTTATTGATGTATTATATTAAGTTAAAATAAGTGTTCATTCGGTATTGTTGTAATTGTCATTATTACAAATACATTTAAAAAATAAAATTAAAAAAATCGTCCGATGTAATCGGTATCGGCCTTGTTGGAGCTCCAATAATCTGTATCGGTGTTGGAAAAATCATAATCGGTCGACCTCTAATTATTACCTCTGGCTAGGTTAACGTTAACAGTCAGAGCTGCTTTTTAAAATCTACATTGCCAAGCATCTAGAGGCAGATTTAATTTGATATTTGTTGACAAGGAGGTGGTGAAACAGGATGAGCTTATATTCCAATTTCCCCCAGAGGGCTGCAGATCTCTTCCAATTGCTATTTTTTAAAATTTTTCCCTGGTAGACTGCGGCTCTGGCATGCAGAAGTACCTGGTGAGACTGCTGACCTATTTACCGGGGACCACCATCGCCAAAGTGCCCTGCTCTCCACAGATCCTGTATGAAGCTGGCAAAATGGCCGCCAAGATTGACACAGTCCTGCAGGAAGTATGATTATCTTCAATTAGTCTGCCTGAGGTGCGTTCAAGTAGGCTAATGTTTGCAAATGTTGCTATTTTAAAGTGCATACAGTTCGGTTGGCAACCACTTTAACTTGAAGAGGGTAAGACATAACACCTCAATTAAATGATGTCCCGTGACGTCAAAATGTTTTCACTGTTTGCAATGTCTGGCCTTATAGTTTGTGCAACATTGTACCCTATATAGACCTATGTGGCTGTTGCTGTGGTGAGAGAGAGAGAAAAGCGCTCCTGTAGTCCAGTGTGTAGCCCAAACAATTTGGTCGGGAATTTACGGCCAATCTGTCAGTGAAAAGCATGCAGACAAAACAAGCCTTTTGAAATATTTCAACTACAATCGTGGGCTAACACAGGTTGGAAAGCAAATGGCTTCTGCTGAAAAGAGAAGACTCTAATCTGTCAACTGTAGGATACAACATATATTGTATCAACTTCCAAATAGGCCTATAACGCGAACAGTATTGTTTTACAAAGTTAAACAAGAGAGAGGCTTTGGGTATGAGAGCGAGGGCATCGCTGGTGAGTGAGCTGTGCATAAGTGGGTGAGTCAGTAAAACTGGAAAGCTTTTTTGGGACTAATTGTCTCTGCGTACTGTACAATATGTCTCTCCACAGACCTAGGCCTAGGTTATTGATGGATTCAAGACAAGGTTGTTTTTTTATTGATCTGTTTGTCAGTAGCCTGTCATTTCGATCATTTGTGCAGTGTTTTTAAAAAAATAAAAAGATTCTGCCCATTCTTCTCCACTCATGTAAAATGATGCATGAAATGTTTTTATATAAAACCACATTTTTTCCCAGACCCTAGGCTACTAAAATTGTTCCCCGTATGTGCAACTTCTGTAAGCGCGACGGTACGAATGCATGTAATGATAAATACATAAATTAATAAATAATAAAGATATGCCTGTAATGATAAATAAATAATAATAAGAATAAAGATATGCATGTAAATGCTTTATTATAAAAGTAACAAAATAATCTGATCGACAGTAGTTAACTCAGTTCCCGGTTGATGAGTCTGTTTTCATAGATGGAGCATCCTCAACTCCATGTACTACAGAGGGAGAAGTTCATCTGGAGTCTGTCCAACGTCCCTCTGCTGGAGCCGTACCTCCATCTAATGGACGGTGATCCTGTACAGCAGGTGGTCAAGTCAGTCATCCAACTATACAAGACTTGTGTTCAGCCCAAACTCGGCTCCTTCCGCAAGTGTGAGTCTCTCCCTTTACCAGCTGTTCTGTCAGAGCTCTCTCTTTTGATAGACCTGGTTCAAATGGAAGAAAACGGACTGGAACAGCGTGGACTAGTTCATCAAGAGGCACAGTTTTTGTTTTCCATTGCATGCCACAATAAATATGACCTTAATTTTAACAAAGTAACCAGTCTGTTGTAATGATTGACAGGTCAGGTACTGATGCAGGTGGAGAATGTAATGGTTTATAACTGAGCGGTGAAATCAAACCTGGGGTCAAATAGTATTGGTTTTCTTTCAGACTTTCACTGGGCATTATTGAGTTTTACTCAATAAGTGCAATGGAACCAATGAAATAGGCCAGCAAAGTACAAACCACGCCCATTTGGTCCTCTAGGTAGACTCACGCAAACGCTCAAAACATTTGAACGATTTGAATTACTATTTGAGCAAACGACTGGTACTATTGCGCGTGCATATTTGATATGTCAAGTAAACGTGCATTTGTCTCTTATGTAGGCATCAACCATGGTGACTTCAATGACCACAACATCTTGGTGCAACCAGACGATTCAACCACCTACAAAATCTCTGGCATCCTGGACTTTGGGGACATGAGCAGCGGCTACTACGTGTTCGAGCTGGCTATCACCATCATGTACATGATGATCGAGAACCCCACACCTCTGGATGTGGCAAGAGACGTGCTAGCCGGCTGGGAGAGTGTTATTCCCCTCAACGAAGCTGAGAGGGACGCACTCTACCTGCTGGTGCTCTGTCGCTTCTGCCAGTCCCTGGTTGTTGCCCGCCACACTGTGGTGCAGCACCCGGATAACAAAGATTACCTCATGACCACCACCAAGACGGGCATCAGCCATCTTTGCCGACTTTGGGAACTGGGCAAGGAGGTGGTGGAGAGGAGGTGGTTTCAGAATGCCGCCCAGTATCCTGGCAAAGAGTGTCCCAATGGTCTTCAAGCCCAAGAGGTTTAAGGGAAATAGTCTCTCTTGAAGGATATTTCAGGGACCACTTTCTTTTCATAGGCTGTGTCCTGATTTATTTTCCCTTCAGCCAGTGCTTTCACCAATCCAATGATTTTGAATCCATGTGGAGTCTGCAGCTGCACCTTTAAGTATTAAAAGGTACACTCAGCAATATGAAATCATTATAAAGTGTGGCGTGCCTCAAGCTAATAGTTGGTTGTCATCCTGTTCTGCATGATAATTTCATATTGCTGAGTCTACCCTTTTAGCAGACCGACCATCTGATAAAAGGTAAACTCATTTAAACGTAATAACTGGATTCCATCAGTCTGGCAGTGTGACCTGAGGAAAATCTGACCCAAATCCTGTTCTAAAACGGTTTTGAATCTTGGTCAGTCTCAGATTTGTCTGAACCCATCCAGTTGAGAGAAGTATATATTTGATTTCCTCTGCTCTGTGATAACTCTGTTTTACATACATTAAGTCATCTCTTAACACTCCCCAAAGCTTTGATTTACGAATTTACACCCCCCCTTCTGCACGGAATTTGTGCTCTTTTCAAAACGGCATGTTGACATTGTCATACTGTGGATACTGTCTGTTGGGACGAAGGCCATATGATTATTCAAATGAGTAGGTCGGATGATTTGAGGTGCTTATATGCATAGCAACAAGTTACTCTGAATCAGCTGTTTGCAGTGTCCACAATCCACACTATGTCCTGTCAATTTTCATCATTCCATTTTTAGGGCTCACTTCAATTAGTGTAACTCACTTTACAAAATAAGCAATTCAGCAGCTATGACCTACATTTAACTGAAGTGCCTGTGTAAGGAGTCATTGATGTACCATGATCGTTTGTTAAAATCATATTTTGTAAGATTCATCTAATTCCGTTGCATAATAAACTTACAAATCTGTGAAATTAAGAAACTTTCAAAGTATTTATTTTATGAAACTGGATATATCAATCAATGAAGCAGTGGGGATATACAGGCATGTCTGAAATTATTGGCACCCTTGATAAAGATGAGCAAAAACATACAAATACTGAACGAATATTACATGGTAAAAAAAATTGTACTTTTTTTTTTTTTACTAATACAATTGCTCAGAGAAACAGATTTAGTTAAAACAAAAATCTAGGGGTAAAAATTATTGGCACCCATGTTTTCAATACTTTTTCAATAAATCAAGTCTAATTTTAATTGTCACAGGCACCAAATACAATCTCACCTTTCAGTGAAATGCTTACTTACAAGCGCTAAACCAACAATGCAGTTAAGTAAAAAAATATATATATATTAACAATGCAAATAGTCTGGGAAGCTGTTCAAGAGTCTTATAGCTTGGGGGTAGAAGCTGTTAAGAAGCCTTTTGGACCTCGACTTGGCACGCCGGTACCACTTGCCGTGCGGTAGCAGAGAGAACAGTCTAACTAGCGTGGCTGATCACGTTGAGGGAGAGGTTGTTGTCCTGGCATCACACGGTCAGGTCTCTGACCTCCCTCCCTATAGGCTGTCTCATTGTCAGTTATTAGGCCTACCACTGTTGTCGTCAGCAAACGTATTGATGGTGTTGGGAGTCGTGCCTGGACGTGCAGACATGAGTGAACAGGGAGTACAGGAGGGGACTGAGCACACACCCCTGAGGGGCCCCCATGTTGAGGATCAGCGTGGCGGATATGTTGTGACCTACCCTTACCACCTGGGGACGGCCCGTCAGGACGTCCAGGATCCAGTTGCAGAGGGAGGTGTTTAGTCCCAGGGTCCTTAGCTTAGTGATGAGCTTTGATGGCATTATGGTGTTGATCTGTAGTCAATGAATAGCATTCTCATTTGTGTTCCTTTTGTCCAGGTGTGTAAGGGCAGTGTGGAGTGCAATAGAGATTGCATCATCTGTACATCTGTTGACGTGGTATGCAAATTGGAGTGGGCCTAGGGTTTCTGGGATAATGGTGTTGATGTGAGCCATGATCAGCCTTTCAAAGCATTTCATGGCTTGAGATGTGAGTGCTACGGATCGGTAGTCATTTAGGCAGGTTATCTTAGTGTTCTTGGGCACAGGGACTATGGTGGTCTGCTTGAAACATGTTGGTATTACAGACAGGGAGAGGTTGAAAATGTCAGTGAAGACACTTGCCAGTTGGTCAGCACATGCTCGGAGTACATGTTCTGGTAATCTGTCTGGCCCTGCGAATGTTGACCTTTTTTAAAGGTCTTACTCACATTGACTGTTGAGTGCGTGATCACACAGTCGTCCGGAACAGTTGATGCTCTCATGCATGTTTCAGTGTTTGCATCAAAGCGAGCATAGAAGTAGTTAAGCTCGCCTGAGCATATAAGTAGTTTGTCTGGTAGGCTCGTGTCACTGTCACTAGTCCTGTATTGATGCTTTGCCTGTTTGATTGTTCGTCGGAGGGCATAGCGGGATTTCTTATAAGCTTCCGGGTAACACTTTGCACGTGTTTTGGAAACACATCAATAACTTTCAGGGTTGATGTTTCCTTGAGTGGATGGACGGGGGCCACACGGGGAACACAGTTATAAATCATTTGCACACTGCAAATTGGCCGCAAGAATCCCAAACAGGTATAGTATTTGACAAAAACAGAATCTTGATTAGGCTACGTTGGGATATGACTCTTTATTTATGCGTGGGAATACTTGGGAAAAGATTTCCTAAATCCTGGTGATTTTACAGAATTTGATGTCCAACAACAAGAATTAATAAACAAATAAAATGGTGTGTGTGTGTGTGTGTGTGTGGGTCACAAATTCTAGGTATATCATCTTTTGCATCAATCACTGAACATGACAGTTGATGTGTGTTGATACCTGTACGATTAGCCCATTGCTGTATTACATGACTTTTTGTCAATCTCTACTATTCAACACAATATTGACAACATGCTTTTCCCGGAAGAACCAAGACCAACAGTAGCAGTAGCCTACGATGAAGTGTGATGTACCATCTCTTGGGCTAATCGCATCTAAGAACCATTTTGTCTTTCATGGTCACGCTATCGATCGAGCATTCTATTATTTCTAAACAACGGGTATATCTATCGTTCTTCCTGTGTTTCTTCTCAAATAGCCTTCAATCAATGAACAACACGTATAGATAAAGGCGTTAGAAGTAAATTCATCGGGGTATTATATTGAATCGATCATGCTTTACATGTCACATCTTGAATATATGATTGTGCTCACCACAATACGATTCTGGGAACGTGCAAAATGGACTAGTAAAACCACTCCCATTCAATCTCTATTGATACTACTGGTGGCTGCTTTTGAATTCTGACATGGGAGATTAATAAACTCATCCTGATGGTTGAAACGTTACTTCCGTTCAGGAATTTAGGGACCAACTCCCTCCGTGCACATTTTTACCCGGCGTCAAGCAATCGATCCACATTTTATACAGACTGTGGTAACTGCCCTGAGATGGTCTAGATTTGACAATCCAATGAGCCACAAATGCAAGCAAGATTACACACAATCACAAAATGGTGTTGGTAATTGTGTCTTCCTTGGTTATCTTGTTACAGTATATATTACACACATATATACACACAGTGCCTTGCGAAAGTATTTGGCCCCCTTGAACTTTGCGACCTTTTGCCACATTTCAGGCTTCAAACATAAAGATGTAAAACTGTATTTTTTTTGTGAAGAATCAACAACAAGTGGGACACAATCATGAAGTGGAATGACATTTATTGGATATTTCAAACTTTTTTAACAAATCAAAAATTGAAAAATTGGGCGTGCAAAATTATTCAGCCCCCTTAAGTTAATACTTTGTAGTATGGGGTATGGGGTATGTCTCTATCAGTTTTGCACAACGAGAGACTGAAATGTTTTCCCATTCCTCCTTGCAAAACAGCTCGAGCTCAGTGAGGTTGGATGGAGAGCATTTGTGAACAGCAGTTCAGTTCTTTCCACAGATTCTCGATTGGATTCAGGTCTGGACTTTGACCTGGCCATTCTAACGCCTGGATATGTTTATTTTTGAACCATTCCATTGTAGATTTTGCTTTATGTTTTGGATTATTGTCTTGTTGGAAGACAAATCTCCGTCCCAGTCTCAGGTCTTTTGCAGACCCCATCAGGTTTTCATCCAGAATGGTCCTGTATTTGGCTCCATCCATCTTCCCATCAATTTTAACCATCTTCCCTGTCCCTGCTGAAGAAAAGCAGGGCCAAAACCATGATGCTGCCACCACCATGTTTGACAGTGGGGATGGTGTGTTCAGGGTGATGAGCTGTGTTTCTTTTACGCCAAACATAACGTTTTGCATTGTTGCCAAAAAGTTCCATTTTGGTTTCATCTGACCAGAGCACCTTCTTCCACATGTTTGGTGTGTCTCCCAGGTGGCTTGTGGCAAACTTTAAACAACACTTTTTATGGATATCTTTAAGAAATGGCTTTCTTCTTGCCACTCTTCCATAAAGGCCAGATTTGTGCAATATACGACTGATTGTTGTCCTATGGACAGTCTCCCACCTCAGCTGTAGATCTCTGCAGTTCATCCAGTTAGATTACTCGTTGGTTATTACTGCATTGTCGGAACTAGAAGCACAAGCATTTCGCTACACTCGCATTAACATCTGCTAACCATGTGACAAATAAATTTGATTTGATATTACTGCACACAGAGTGAGTCCATGCAACCGATGTAACTTGTTAAGCACATGTTTACTCCTGAACTTATTTAGGCTTGCCATAACAAAAAGGGGTTGAATACTTGACTCAAGAAATTTCAACTTTTCATTTTTAATTCATTTGTAAATTAATTTCACTTTTCCATTATGGGGGAATATGTGTGTAGTGGGGGAAACAAAACTATATGTAATAAAATTCAGGCTGTAACAACAAAATGTGTAAAAAAAATAAAATAAAACATATTCAAGGGGTATGAATACTTTCTGAAGGCAGTGTACATGTCAACTAACTGAACTGCAATCAAAGCAAGAGAGAAAATTTGATGTCGTAGTTGCATTTAATTTATCTTTTAAGTACACCAAAAAAAAATCACTATTATACCCTTGAACTACTTGTGCGGGGAAACTGACACACAGTCCTACTTTGACACCGCTAAGTGCTCCAAATGTGCAGTGTTGATACTCTCTTTACTTTAATACGCTACATGAAAGTTCATTTCCTCTAATATGTATTTCTATGTGTGTGTATAAAAACCTTTTAGCCTAGGCAAAGGCTTCACATTTTACAGTACAGTTAAAACCTACCCTCTGCCTATTCCCATGGTGTGATATTAGTGCCACCCAAAAAAATGTATCGGGATTTAATTTCCGATAGCACTAACATCGCTCCATATATTCCCATTCACAGATGGGCAAGTGTTTTTTTCCATCAGTCATAATTGCTGTCCAAAAACAACCATAAAAGGTCCGTCTTTATCATTTAACATCCAAGCAAGCTTCAGCCCAACTGAAATAATATTCATTAAAATGTAATTAACAATTGTTACAATATTACATAAAAGATACCCCATTAAATATTTATACAATTCATTTACAAAAATCCACACGCAGATGAAATCCCAAACACAATCCTCCAACAACATATGATACAACTATCTTATACTTCAAGAACGCCATGTATGTCCAAGTTTGAGATCTTTGATAAGTGGCATAAGTACTACCAACAACAATTTATGTCAAGATTATTTTAATCCTAAAACATTTACAAGCTGTTATTAAATAAGAACATGTCAAGATAAAGCTTTAGAAATGAAAAGACCTCATTTCTTGCATCCATCTTGAAGCTGAAAATGTACACCGCACATTCAAAAATTCAAAAACTTTTACCCAAGGCACCATATGATTCACATAATGTGGTTTGAATGGACTAAAAATAAGGCATTGTGCATCCGTCAGAACAGCTAACTAAAAACTGGACGATATGAAAACAACAGGAGGGACTGTGGTGTGCTTTAAGCGTAGTGTGGACTATGATGTATTTGATGAGTATATTATTTTCAACAGGACTATAGAGGTGTCGCCGTATCATTACAGTCAAATGAAGGTGGTTTTGTATAGCTCTACTGTTAGCAAGAGGCACAGATGCTAAGGAATAAATGACACAGCTTTACTATACATGTAGCACACACCTCTAAGAGCCTTGCGGAGGGGCATAGGGGCAGGTATGTCCACAGATGTGGACTGTGTGTTGTGCTCGTTGTGGTGGCCAGTGTTCCCAGTAACACCAGATTTAAGAGCTGTGGATTCCAGTGTTCCCAGTGCCAGCCAGCAGTGTCATGGACACTGGGCCCAGAGTTTGACTGTCCTGTCTGCGGAGGAGGACAGGAAGGAGAGGTCGTGCGTGTGCCACCTACATTGGATGACCTTGTCACTGTGCTCCGCCGCCACCGTCAGAGGAAGCTGCTTCGTCAGGTCACCTGGTGATTCATTAACACACACACACACACACACACACACACACACACACAACCATGAGGCACGTGACCCACACTAACTGTAGGGCTGCATAACCATTCTTTACTCATCTCCTGAAGTGTGCACTAACACATGCCCCATCATCTATTTGAAAGCCTTCACCTGGGGAGTTTGCACCCTTGTCAAATCCATGAGAATGAGTGGGAAAGTGCACACACTTCAGTGCACACTTAAGAGCCATGTAGAGACTGGGGGGCAGTCAGAATGATGATGATGTCAACATCTGACTACATGAGCAAAGCAGTCAAGACGAAAAAAGAAAACTACAAGTAAATCAAACAAAGGTCTTCACAATAGAGAAAGCTGTTGTGTTACACAGTATATAAAGCACTTGTGTGTGCGCGAGCGGACCAGACGGTACCTTGTTGGGTTTGTGTGTGCGCGAGCGGACCAGGTGGTACCTTGCTGGGTTTGTGTGTGCGCGAGCGGACCAGGCGGTACCTTGCTGGGTTTGTGTGTGCACGAGCTGACCAGACGGTACCTTGTTGGGTTTGTGTGTGCGTGAGCGGACCAGGCGGTACCTTGTTGGGTTTGTGTGCGTGAGTGGACCAGGCGGTACCTTGTTGGGTTTGTGTGTGCACGCAGACCAGGCAATACCTTGTTGTGTGCGCGCGGCCCAGGCGGTACCTTGTTGGGTTTGTGTGCGTGAGCGGACCAGGCGGTACCTTGTTGGGTTTGTGTGTGCGCGAGCGGACCAGGCGGTACCTTGCTGGGTTTGTGTGTGCACGAGCTGACCAGACGGTACCTTGTTGGGTTTGTGTGTGCGTGAGCGGACCAGGCGGTACCTTGTTGGGTTTGTGTGCGTGAGTGGACCAGGCGGTACCTTGTTGGGTTTGTGTGTGCACGCAGACCAGGCAATACCTTGTTGTGTGCGCGCGGCCCAGGCGGTACCTTGTTGGGTTTGTGTGCGTGAGCGGACCAGGCGGTACCTTGTTGGGTTTGTGTGCGTGAGCGGACCAGGCGGTACCTTGTTGGGTTTGTGTGTGCGCGAGCGGACCAGGCGGTACCTTGCTGGGTTTGTGTGTGCACGAGCTGACCAGACGGTACCTTGTTGGGTTTGTGTGTGCGTGAGCGGACCAGGCGGTACCTTGTTGGGTTTGTGTGCGTGAGTGGACCAGGCGGTACCTTGTTGGGTTTGTGTGCGTGAGCGGACCAGGCGGTACCTTGTTGGGTTTGTGTGTGCGCGAGCGGACCAGGCGGTACCTTGTTGAGTTTGTGTGCGCGTGAGCGGACCAGGCGGTACCTTGCAGGTCAGTGATGATGACTTTGTTGTCGTAGGAACCAGTGAGCAGATAGTGTGCCCCGGGAGAGAAACGGACAGAGCGCAGGTCGCTGGTGTGTGGGCGGTACGTCTGCACCATCCGGCCTCCTCTGATGTCATAGAGCATGCAGCTGCAGTCCTCTTGTCCCGTTGCCAAGAGACGAGCGCTGGGGTCAACAGCTACCGAGGCCACTGCACTGCCTGAGAACAAACAACAAGGGTCTGTCCAGTAGGGCACGACGTAGCAAAACACTTTGCAACAGGAAACACAAATGTATGTTCTTATTGGACAAGTTCTGTTATAAGCTCAACATCGACACCCTATTGAACTCAACCCATTTGTAACATCTAAGGCTAAGGTGAATGTTAGTCCACTGACAACACTATCAGTGCCCCCTTGTGGGTAAACTGTATCATTACACAGACATATTTTCCAGCCTTCGGCTCAGTCTTGCCCAGGTAGATGAAGAAGACTGGGCAGAAACAGAGTTTTAAAATGGATGCTTATCACCATGTCATCTCCAACTCTTATCCAGTCGGAGCAGTTGCCTGGTGTGCCAGTCATATTGACAGGGACTAGCAGAATGCTTACCAGAGCCATGCAGGGCTGTCCCCACCACCCTCACACAGCTGGGGACTCTCAGGTCCCAGAAGCGGACAGTCTTATCCTGGGAGCCCGTGGCAATCATCCAGCCACCCCACGTGTACAGAGACAGGATGTGGCCTGGGAGAAGGACACATGGATGCAGTATAAACGTCATATTGTTAATGAATTACCGTCATGTGTTTTGAAGGACTCTGTTGCTGTATATGACAAAACTGAAATGCTGAATTGTTTCAATGAGCACTTTGTATCATCTGGTAGGCTGTTTGATTCAGTGTCCTCTGTCTCTGTACAACCCTGTGTGGATGAACCAGTGAGAGCTGGTCAAACTTTTAGCTTTTTGCCATTCTCAGTGCAGGTGGTACATAAAGCCCTGAAATCCTTAGATCAGAGAAAGCCTGCAGGTCCTGATCTTTTGGATCCCTGCTTTTTAAATCTGGCAGCTGATTTCATAGCTGAACCACTTACATCTCTGTTCAATCTAACCCTGGAATGTAATGAAATTCCAAAGTTCTGGAAATCAGCATTTGTCCTACCACTTTTAAAAAGGGGGAGATCAAACTCTTAAATAATTAATCAAAGCTGTCACCCCTGGTGAAAATACTTGAAACCCTTGTAAGTGAACAGCTAAAATAGTTTATTTACTAACTCTATTTTATCAATGTACCAATCGGGCTTTAGGAAGAAGCATAGCAAAATTACAGCAGCCATGAAGGTTTTAAATATCACTGAAGCCCTTGACAAAAAACAGCACTGTGTCTCACTTTTTTATTGATTTCTCTAAGGCTTTTGATACAGTTAATCATGCTATATACTAAGGAAGAGATTGTCGAGTGTAGGTCTTTCGGAGCATGCAGTTGCATGGTTTGCTAACTATCCGTCTGATAGAACTCAGTGTACTCAATTTGATGGGCTTACAGTGAGGCAAAAAAGTATTTAGTCAGCCACCAATTGTGCAAGTTCTCCCACTTAAAAGATGAGAGGCCTGTAATTTTCATCATAGGTACACTTCAACTATGAGAGACAAAATGAAAAAAGAAATCCAGAAAATCGCATTGTAGGATTTTTAATTTATTTATTTGCAAATTATGGTGGAAAATAAGTATTTGGTCAATAACAAAAGTTTCTCAATACTTTGTTATATACCCTTTGTTGGCAATGACAGAGGTCAAACATTTTCTGTCAGTCTTCACAAGGTTTTCACACATTGTTGCTGGTATTTTGGCCCATTCCTCCATGCAGATCTCCTCTAGAGCAGTGATGTTTTGGGGCTGTTGCTGGGCAACACGGACTTTCAACTCCCTCCAAAGATTCTTTATGGGTTTGAGATCTGGAGACTGGCTAGGCCACTCCAGGACCTTGAAATTATTCTTACGAAGTCACTCCTTCGTTGCCCGGGCGGTGTGTTTGGGATCATTGTCATGCTGAAAGACCCAGCCATGTTTCATCTTCAATGCCCTTGCTGATGGAAGGAGGTTTTCACTCAAAATCTCACGATACATGGCCCCATCCATTCTTTCCTTTACACGGATTAGTCGTCCTGGTCCCTTTGCAGAAAAACAGCCCCAAAGCATGATGTTTCCACCCCCATGATTCACAGTAGGTATGGTGTTCTTTGGATGCAACTCAGCATTCTTTATCCTCCAAACACGACGAGTTGAGTTTTTACCAAAAAGTTATATTTTGGTTTCATCTGACCATATGACATTCTCCCAATCTTCTTCTGGATCATCCAAATGCTCTCTAGCAAACTTCAGACGGTCCTGGACATGTACTGGCTTAAGCAGGGAGACACGTCTGGCACTGCAGGATTTGAGTCCCTGGCGGCGTAGTGTGTTACTGATGGTAGGCTCTTACTTTGGTCCCAGCTCTCTGCAGGTCATTCACTAGGTCCCCCCGTGTGGTTCTGGGATTTTTGCTCACCGTTCTTGTGATCATTTTGACCCCACGGTGTGAGATCTTGCGTGGAGCCCCAGATCGAGGGAGATTATCAGTGGTCTTGTATGTCTTCAATTTCCTAATATTTGCTCCCACAGTTGATTTCTTCAAACCAAGCTGCTTACCTATTGCAGATTCAGTCTTCCCAGCCTGGTGCAGGTCTACAATTTTGTTTCTGGTGTCCTTTGACAGCTCTTTGTTCTTGGCAATAGTGGAGTTTGGAGTGTGACTGTTTGAGGTTGTGGACAGGTGTCTTTTATACTGATAACGAGTTCAAACAGGTGCCATTAATACAGGTAACGAGTGGAGGACAGAGGAGCCTCTTAAAGAAGAAGTTACAGGTCTGTGAGAGCCAGAAATCTTGCTTGTTTGTAGGTGACCAAATACTTATTTTCCACCATCATTTGCAAATAAATTAATTAAAAATCCTACAATGTGATTTTCTGGATTTTTTTTCTTCTCATTTTGTCTGTCATAGTTGAAGTGTACCTATGATGAAAATTACACCTTTTTAAGTGGGAGAACTTGCACAATTGGTGGCTGACTAAATACTTTTTGCCCCACTGTATGTCTGTTAAATTGTCTGTCTTGAATGGTGTGCCCCAAGGCTCTGTACTTGGTCCTCTCTTATTCACGATTTATATAAATGATTTAGACAAAACGTTCAAAATACACAACTTCATTTTTATGCTGATGATACTGTTATTTACTGTTGTGCCTCGTCTCTTACAAAAGCTTTCCAGAACATGCAAACTGCTTTTTTTACTGTTCAACATACCTTGTGTCAATTGAAGCTTATCCTCAATACTGACAAAACTAAATGTTGTAAATTGTTGAAGCTGAAATTGGGATTTTATTTTAGGAATAAGGCCTGTTTTTCTTTTGAAGCCAGAAGGAGGCTCGTAATCAGCTACATTTATGCCTTTACTAGACTATGGGGATATTTTATATATGAATGCTTCCGCTCAGTGTGAGATCAATTGACACTCTTTACCATGGCACTTTGAGATTTATTTTAAACTGCAAAACCCTTACGCACCACTGCACTTTGTATATCAGGGTTGGCTGGCCTTCTCTCGTCACTCGTAGGCTCAGGCACTGGTATACTTTTATTTACAAAGCCATTTTGGGTTTATTACCTTTTTATTTGTGCATTTTTATTGTTCAGAAATGTGGTGGGTACTTTCTTCGTTCGCTGGACTTTATATCCTCCTAACTGTTCCAAATGTGCCAACTGAATTTGGTAAAAGGGCTTTTATGTACTCTGTGCCATCGTCTTGGAACGCCTTACAAAATACTTTTAAACTGGAAGAACTTGTCCCGATTGGTGTTTTTAAATCACTGATGAAGGATCTTGAGGCTGATTCCCTGACCTGTAAATGTTTTTAATTTGCTGTTTTATACTCTTGTGAATTCAATGGTTTTTACTCGATTACTTGTAGTTTTTCATGTTGTCTGTCTGTAATTTGTTTGTAATGACTTGGTGCTGCCTATCTTAGCCAGGGCGCTCTTGAAAAATAGATTTTAATCTCAATGAGCCCTTCCTGGTTAACTAAAGGTTACCGTAATTGCTGGACTATTAAGCGCACCTGAATATAAACCGCACCCACTGAATTATTAAAAAAATATGTATTTTGTACATAAATAAGCCGCAGGTGCCTACCGGTACATTGAAACAAATTAACTTCACACTGGCCTTTAAACTAAACACGGCTTGTAACAAAAATAAATATTCTTTAACGAAACACGGCTAGTAACAAAAATTCAAACAGTAGCCTACCAAGAAAGTCATTGGTCACCATCTTCCTCCTCCTGTGCACTGAAACCACTGAAGTCATCTCCTTCGGTGTCAGAGTTGAATAGCCTCAGAATTGCTTCATCCGATGTTGGATCGTTTTCATTGTCGCTCTCGTCACTTTCATCCAGAGGCAAATACCCCACTGAGCTCATGCTGCCCCTTCAACACGCAGCAGTCCAGCCTCCCCTTCAACACGCAGCAGTCCAGCCGCCCCTTCAACACGCAGCAGTCCAGCCGCCCCTTCAACACGCAGCAGTCCAGCCGCCCCTTCAACACGCAGCAGTCCAGCCGCCCCTTCAACACGCAGCAGTCCAGCCGCCCCTTCAACACGCAGCAGTCCAGCCGCCCCTTCAACACGCAGCAGTCCAGCCGCCCCTTCAACACGCAGCAGTCCAGTCCAGCCGCCACTTCAACACGCAGCAGTCCAGCCGCCCCTTCAACACGCAGCAGTCCAGCCGCCCCTTCAACACGCAGCAGTCCAGCCGCCCCTTCAACACGCAGCAGTCCAGCCGCCCCTTCAACACGCAGCAGTCCAGCCGCCCCTTCAACACGCAGCAGTCCAGCCGCCCCTTCAACACGCAGCAGTCCAGCCGCCCCTTCAACACGCAGCAGTCCAGCCGCCCCTTCAACACGCAGCAGTCCAGCCGCCCCTTCAACACGCAGCAGTCCAGCCGCCCCTTCAACACGCAGCAGTCCAGCCGCCCCTTCAACACGCAGCAGTCCAGCCGCCCCTTCAACACGCAGCAGTCCAGCCGCCCCTTCAACACGCAGCAGTCCAGCCGCTCGAAACACGCTGATGATAGTGGATTTTTTGACAATGCTCCACGCTGTCAGGACCCACTGGCAGACTTGACCATAAGATGCTCTTCGCCTGCGGCCCGTTTTAGTGAAGGATTTCTCCCCACTTGTCATCCAAGCCTCCCACTGAACAAGGAGCGCCACCTTAAATGCACGATTTACACTGATGTCGAGTGGCTGCAAATACTTTGGGCCATCTGCTTTTCTTCCCTCTGAAAGCTTTTGTTGTCTTTCTGCACTGAGTCAGTTCCTCACGCTGCTGTTTCCAACGTCTTATCATCGACTCATTAAGGCCAAGCTCCCGTGCAGCAGCTCTATTTCCTTTTCCAACAGCCAGATCGATCGCCTTCAACTTGAAAGCTGCATCATATGCATTTCTCCGTGTCTTTGCCATGATGAGGGTGACAAAATTACTACCGTAATCAGAATGATGGGAAGTTTGAGCGCGCTCGATTTACGTCACATTATGTGACGGTGCTCAGTTTTTTGGCGGCATGAATCTTGTGAAAGCGGGAAAAATCCATAAATTAGCCGCGTCATTGTATAAACCGCGAGGTTCAAAGTGTGGGAATAAAATAGCGGCTTATAGTCCGGAAATTACGGTAAGTAAAATAAATACAAATTGGATACTGTCTAAATGAAGCATTTGGAATTTGATCAGTCTGACATTATTATTACTACATTATAATCTCTCTGGTTAAGTGTTAATAGTTAAATGCTTGTTCAAGTGGACTGTGTGTGTGTGTGTGTGTGTGTACACACACCTGTATGCCCACTGAGAGCGTGCAGCCCCTGTCCTCTCTGACAGTCAGTGGTGTAGATGTTACAGTCTCCGGCTCCGGCGCTGATCAGGATGGATCCTCCACTCTCAGGACCCTCCATGAACGCCAGGTCTCTGATGGTGCCGTCATGCATACTGAACTCCAGGTCTGGCCCTGCACACACACACACCCTCAGTCAAAACGGCAGGCAGTGTAGCCTAGTTGTTAGAGCGTTGGACTTGTTAAACAAAAGTTTGCAAGATGGAATCCCTGAGCTGACAAGGGAAAAATCTGTTGTTCTGCCCCCTGAACGACCCACTGTTCCCCTGAACAAGGCAGTTAACCCACTGTTCCCCTGAACAAGGCAGTTAACCCACTGTTCCCCTGAACGAGGCAGTTAACCCACTGTTCCCCTGAACGAGGCAGTTAACCCACTGTTCCCCTGAACGAGGCAGTTAACCCACTGTTCCCCTGAACGAGGCAGTTAACCCACTGTTCCCCTGAACGAGGCAGTTAACACACTGTTCCCCTGAACGAGGCAGTTAACCCACTGTTCCCCTGAACGAGGCAGTTAACCCACTGTTCCCCTGAACAAGGCAGTTAACCCACTGTTCCCTGAACAAGGCAGTTAACCCACTGTTCCCCTGAACAAGGCAGTTAACCCACTGTTCCCCTGAACAAGGCAGTTAACCCACTGTTCCCCTGAACAAGGCAGTTAACCCACTGTTCCCCTGAACAAGGCAGTTAACCCACTGTTCCCCTGAACAAGGCAGTTAACCCACTGTTCCCCTGAACAAGGCAGTTAACCCACTGTTCCCCTGAACGAGGCAGTTAACCCACTGTTCCCCTGAACAAGGCAGTTAAACCCACTGTTCCCCTGAACAAGGCAGTTAAACCCACTGTTCCTAGGCCGTCATTGAAAATAAGAATTTGTTCACAACTGACTTGCCTGGTTAAATAGAGGTTAATAAAATAAATAAAACGATGACAAATGCAGACACATGAAAAATAACACACACATACCTGTGGCATTGCAGGTTTCTGCGTTGAAGGGCAGCACCTTGACATATTTATCATTGGAGCCTGTGGCCAGCAGTTGTCCACAGTGACTCCAGGCCACACAGTAGATGGAACCCTTGTGATGCTTGTTCCTTCTGAAGCGCACCACCGGCTGCTTGACTGGGCCTGACCCACTAGAGGGAGACAAATCAACAGGAGAAAACATACAACAATTAAACAGCCAATGGGCTTCAGAAAGGCTTCATCTGTTTTGCATAAAACCTGGTTCTTTCCAAACACCGTTGGTCTTTGAGAGAAACAGTAAGTAGCAGGCATTTGTTCCAGCCCAGCACCAAATCTGTGAATCATGCATGTCAACACTAGGCTGGACCAAACACCTGCACACCCTGTAGTTCTCCAGGACCAGGGGTTTGTGGCCACACCCTGTAGTTCTCTAGGACCAGGGGTTTGTGGCCACACCCTGTAGTTCTCTAGGACCAGGGGTTTGTGGCCACACCCTGTAGTTCTCCAGGACCAGGGGTTTGTGGCCACACCCTGTAGTTCTCCAGGACCAGGGGTTTGTGGCCACACCCTGTAGTTCTCCAGGACCAGGGGTTTGTGGCCACACCCTGTAGTTCTCCAGGACCAGGGGTTTGTGGCCACACCCTGTAGTTCTCCAGGACCAGGGGTTTGTGGCCACACCCTGTAGTTCTCCAGGACCAGGGGTTTGTGGCCACACCCTGTAGTTCTCTAGGACCAGGGGTTTGTGGCCACACCCTGTAGTTCTCTAGGACCAGGGGTTTGTGGCCACACCCTGTAGTTCTCTAGGACCAGGGGTTTGTGGCCACACCCTGTAGTTCTCCAGGACCAGGGGTTTGTGGCCACACCCTGGAGGACCAGGGTTTGTGGCCACACCCTGTAGTTCTCCAGGACCAGGGGTTTGTGGCCACACCCTGTAGTTCTCCAGGACCAGGGGTTTGTGGCCACACCCTGTAGTTCTCTAGGACCAGGGGTTTGTGGCCACACCCTGTAGTTCTCCAGGACCAGGGGTTTGTGGCCACACCCTGTAGTTCTCCAGGACCAGGGGTTTGTGGCCACACCCTGTAGTTCTCCAGGACCAGGGGTTTGTGGCCACACCCTGTAGTTCTCTGTAGTTCTCAGGACCAGGGGTTTGTGGCCACACCCTGTAGTTCTCTAGGACCAGGGGTTTGTGGCCACACCCTGTAGTTCTCCAGGACCAGGGGTTTGTGGCCACACCCTGTAGTTCTCCAGGACCAGGGGTTTGTGGCCACACCCTGTAGTTCTCCAGGACCAGGGGTTTGTGGCCACACCCTGTAGTTCTCCAGGACCAGGGGTTTGTGGCCACACCCTGTAGTTCTCTAGGACCAGGGGTTTGTGGCCACACCCTGTAGTTCTCTAGGACCAGGGGTTTGTGGCCACACCCTGTAGTTCTCTAGGACCAGGGGTTTGTGGCCACACCCTGTAGTTCTCTAGGACCAGGGGTTTGTGGCCACACCCTGTAGTTCTCTAGGACCAGGGGTTTGTGGCCACACCCTGTAGTTCTCTAGGACCAGGGGTTTGTGGCCATTTGGGGTAGGAACTTTGTTAGTTTTGGGACCGGTCTGAGTACAGGTAGTTCGTTACCTTGTGTTGAGGGAGTCTGGGTAAGCACAGACGCGCAGGGTTTTGGAGTTGGAGCCCACAGCGTACAGCGCCCCCGTGGGATGAAAGGCCACAGCGCGCAACGCCTGCGTGTCCTCCAGACTGTTCACTGCCACAAACTGGGCCTTGGACTTCTCCATCTGAACACACATTAATCCATTATTAATCAAATGGATTTTTAAAGCCTTTTTATACAATTCAAAATGGATTACATGTATTTTCTCACCCATCTACACACAATCCCATGTTTTTAGGAATTTTAGCAAATTTATTGAACATTCAGAAATGCTCATTTACATAAGTATTCACACCCCTGACTCAATACTTTGTAGGAGCAACGTCCACAGAGATTACAGCTGTGAGTCTTTCAGGGTAAATCTCTAAGAAATCAAATCAAATTTTATTTGTCACATACACATGGTTAGCAGATGTTAATGCGAGTGTAGCGAAATGCTTGTGCTTCTAGTTCCGACAATGCAGTGATAACCAACAAGTAATCTAACTAACAATTCCAAAACTACTGTCTTATACACAGTGTAAGGGGATAAGGAATATGTACATAAGGATATATGAATGAGTGATGGTACAGAGCAGCATACAGTAGATGGTATCGAGTACAGTATATACATATGAGATGAGTATGTAGACAAAGTAAACAAAGTGGCATAGTTAGTGGCTAGTGATACATGTATTACATAAGGATGCAGTAGATGATATAGAGTACAGTATATACATATGAGATGAGTATGTAGACAAAGTAAACAAAGTGGCATAGTTAAAGTGGCTAGTGATACATGTATTACATAAGGATGCAGTCGATGATGTAGAGTACAGTATATACGTATACATATGAGATTAATAATGTAGGGTAAATAACATTATATAAGGTAGCATTGTTTAAAGTGGCTAGTGATATATTTACATCATTTCCCATCAATTCCCATTATTAAAGAGATTTCCACACCTGGATTGTACAGCATTTGCCCATTATTATTTTTAAAATTCTTCAACCTCTGTCAAATTGGTTGTTGATCATTGCTAGACAACAATCTGCAGGTCTTGCCATAGATTTAAGCAGATTTATGTCAAAACTAACTCGGCCACTCAGGAACATTCACTGTCTTCTTAGTAAGCAATACCAGTGTATATTTGGCCTTGTGTTTTAGGTTATTGTCCTGCTGAAAGGTGAATTGATCTCCCAGTGTCTGATGGAAAGCAGTCTGAACCAGGTTTTCCTTTAGGAATTTGCCTATGCTTAACTCCATTCAGTTAATTTTTTCTCCTGAAAAACTCCCCAGTCCTTAACAATTACAAGCATACCGATAACATGATGCAGCCACCACTATGCTTGAAAATATGGGAGAATGGTACTCAGTAATGTGCTGTTTTGGATTTGCCACAAACAAACACAAAAAAAGTTAAATCGCTTCCCACATTTTTTGCAGTATTACTTTAGTGCCTGGTTGCAAACAGGATGCGTATTTTGGGATATTGTATTCTGTACAGACTTCCTTCCTCAGTTTTCTCCTATCACAGCCATTAAACTCTTAACTGATTTAAAGTCACCATTGGCCTCATAGTGAAATTCTTGAGCGTTTTCCTTCCTCTCCATCCAAAGTGTAATTAATAACTTCACCGTGCTCAAAGGGATATTCAATGTTTGGTAAACTATCTACCAATAGGTACCCTTCTTAGCAAGGCATTGGAAAACCTCCCTGGTATTTGTGGTTGAATGTGTCTTTGAAATTCACTGCTGTAACACAAAAGGTAGAAAAAAGTCAGAGTGTGAATATTTTCTGAAGGCACTTTTATAAGTAATTGTCACAAAGTTATTCTCAGTAACCTGGACTATACTCAGTAGGAGTGAGTGGACAAACTCCCTACGATGAAGATACCTAGAGAGGAACCAGGTTCAGAGGGGAGGTCCACTCAGGGTTAGTCTCTCAGTCCACTGGATGCCTACCTTCTGAGAAGTGTTGCGCATCGGGGAGCTGCCCGAATCATCCTGAAGAGTAGGCAGAGTGGCCCTGATCACCGAGGGAATCAAAACACAGAGTTTATGTTATTGTGTACCAGTGGACTTACTTCAAATCCTCCCAAACAAGGGGACAATAGTGTCTGTATATTTTTTTAGAACAGTGGTTCCCAAACATTCCACCCCTAGTGACCACAAGGAAAACCTTGAGGGTCCCGGTGGATCCTAGTATGGTCCTTAACCACAGGAAGCATTTTAGGAAAAAAACAGATTCTAGTCTGGCCCTCTTCGTGACCTCTCACCTCTGAGTGTTCTGGACGGGGGACTCGTTGAAGGAGGGCATGCCCTGAGAACCTGCCATAAGAGGGGTACTGCTGACCCCCCCCGGCTTGTCCCTGAGAGGGCCTGTCTCTTGGGTGTGGGTACTAGAGTTGGGTCCAGGGGTCCCGTTGCACTGCTGGCTCACAGACTGGACCCCCCCCTCTCCCACATTGTCCATTCCCACGTTCATCTCCTCCAGCTTCTGGATGGACCTAAACACACACACACACACACACACACACACACACACACACACACACACACACACACACACACACTGGAGTCAATGAAGCAGCTGAGAAATTATACATAATTCAACACTAACTAATAAATTACTATTTTAGATCCATAACCCCTCCCCCCCAATAAAAAAAAAACAAAAACAAATGGTAATTGGGCAAATGTATTTTTTGAGCGTGTCAAAACCTAATCTACGAATAAAATGATGAGAAGCATAACGGATGTATGGATTAAAGAAATAATGTATGCTTGGAGGGATAAAGGACGATAATGGATAAATGGAAAACTAAAGGAGGGATAAAATACGTAATATATATATATATATTTTTTAAACCTTTATTTAACTAGGCAAGTCAGTTAAGAACAAATTCTTATTTTCAATGACGGCCTGGGAACAGTGGGTTAACTGCCTGTTCAGGGGCAGAACGACAGATTTGTACCTTGTCAGCTCGGGGATTTGAACTTGTGTGTGTGTGTAATTATATATATATATATATATATATATATATATAAAGATAATGTGTGTATACATTTTGTTATGTTTACAGCCTTATTCTAAAATGGATTAATTTGTATTTTTTCCTCATCTAAAACACAATACCCCATAATGACAAAGCAAAAACAGGTTGTCATTTTTGCAACAAAAAAACAACTGAAATATCATATTGACATAAGTATTCAGAACTTTGTTGAAGCCCTTTGGCAGCGATTACAGCCTTGAGTCTTCTTGGGTATGACGCTACAAGCTTGTCACACCTGTATATTGGTAGTTTCTCCCATTGTTCTCTGCAGATGTATAGGTAGGCTACTTCTCTGTATATATCAATGATGACGCTCTTGCTGCGGGTGATTCTCTGATCCACCTCTATGCAGACAACACCATTCTGTATACTTCTGGCCCTTCTTTGGACACTGTGTTAACTAACCTCCAGACGAGCTTCAATGCCATACAACACTCCTTCTGTGGCCTCCAACTGCTCTTAAATGCTAGTAAAAGTAAATGCATGCTCTTGAACCGATTGCTGCCCGCACCCTTCCGCCCAACTAGCATCACTACTCTGGACGGTTCTGACTTAGAATATGTGGACAACTACAAATACCCAGGTGTCTGGTTAGACTGTAAACTCTCCTTCCAGACTCACATCAAACATCTCCAATCAAAAATTAAATCTAGAATAGGCTTCCTATTTCACAACAAAGCATCCTTTACTCATGCTGCCAAACATACCCTTGTAAAACTGACCATCCTACCAATCCTCGGCTTCAGCGATGTCCTTTACAAAATGGCCTCCAACACTCTACTGAGCAAATTGGATGCAGTCTATCACAGTGCCATCCGTTTTGTCACCAAAGCCCCATATACTACCCACCACTGCGACCTGTATGATCTCGTTGGTTGGCCCTTGCTTCATACTCGTCGCCAAACCCACAGGCTACAGGTTACCTACAAGTCTCTGCTAGGTAAAGCCCCGCATTATCTCAGCTCACTGTTCACCATAGCAGCACCCACCCGTAGCACGCGCTCCAGCAGGTATATCTCACTGGTCACCCCCAAAGCCAATTCTTCCTTTGGCCGCCTCTCGTTCCAGTTCTCTGATGCCAATGACTGGAACGAACTGCAAAAATCACTGAAGCTGGAGACTCTTACCTCCCTCACTAGCTTTAAGCACCAGCTGTCAAAGCAGCTCACAGATCACTGCACCTGTACATAGCCCATCTGTAATATAACCCATCCAATCTACCTCATCCCCATACTGTATAAATGTATTTATCTATCTTGCTCCTTTGCACCCCAGTATCTTTTTTCATATTCTGCACATCCTATTCATCTTCTGCATATCCTTATCCTATTCCAGTGTTTAATTTTGCTATATTATTGATTGTATGTTTGTTTATTCCATTCGCCACCATATCTTGGCCAGGTATAATTTTTCTCAAGATACCTGGTTAAATAAAGATGAAATATATTATATATTTTTAAAGATCTCTGTCTGTCAGGTTTATAATCGTTCCTGTTATGCAATTGTTTCTAGTCACCACCAGATGGCAGTATATAGCCACAAGCTCATTTTTTAAATTTTACTATTCAACACAACCTCATGTTTATTCAATAACACATGTTTTGTTTTATTTACTACATGAGTGGTCAGTTAGTAGTGATGATGTTGTGATTTGAGTAGAGATGAGCAGAGTTTTGGTACCTACTGATTAACAAACACTTCTTATTCGTATTACTACACAATTCCAGCCTAATGACTATTGTTTTACTGTTGGCCGTTTGGGAATCTACTACTTAATAGCTACTAAGCAGTGTGGTAACTATGCAATTGTGTTCATGCTAACATTGTTTAATTGATGTCACAATATGTAATACAATTTATTTATATATTTATTTAATCATTTTTAAAGCCACAACATGTTGCTGGGGAATTCAAATTCATAAATGGATCAAAGATCAGGACAGTCAATGAGATCAACATGATAGTTTTAATTTTAGACTGAATGACAACAAAAATATATATATATATTTTTAAAAGTTACAGACCACATCATTTTCGAACTCAAATAATCAAAATATGCTTTCAAAAGAAATAACATGTTCGCTGTGGAAATCGTTCTTCTTGCATGTAAACGTTTTCATCTAACTTATTAGTTCATTCGGGAAGTATTCAGACACCTGGTCTTTTTCCACATTTTGTTACGTTACAGCCTAATTCTAAAATGTATTAAATTGCCCCCCCCCAATCAATCTACACACAATGACAAAACAAAAACAGGATTTTAGACATTTACACTCCCATTCAAAAGTTTGTGGTCACTTAGAAGTGTCCTTGTTTTAGAAAGAAATGCTTTTTTTTGTCGTTTTCCATTAAAATAACTTCAAATTGATCAGAAACACAGTGTAGACATGGTTAATGTTGTAAATGACTGTTGTAGCTGGAAACGGCTGATTTTTAATGGAATATCTACATAGGTGTAGAGAGGCCCATTATCAGGAACCATCACTCCTGTGTTCTAATGGCACGTTGTGTTAGCTAATCCAAGTTTATCATTTTAAAAAGGCTAATTGATTTTTAGAAAACAATTTTTGGTTACTACATGATTACATATGTGTTACTGCATAGTTTTGATGTCTTCACTATTATTCTACAATGGAGAAAAATAGTAAAAATAAAGAAAAACCCTTGAATGAGTAGGTGTGTCCAATCGTTTGACTGGTACTGTATGTCTATTTCGGATATTGCTTGTTCTGAAATATCTTAAATGTATTTATATTTGACTCATTATTAAATATTATTTTAGTCATTTAGCAGACGATCTCATCCAGAGAGACTTACAGGAGCAATTAGGGTGAAGTGCCTTGCTCAAGGGCACATCAGATTTTTCACCTAGTCAGCTCAGGGATTCGAACCAGTGACCTTTCAGTTACTGGCCCAGCGCTCTTTCAGTTACTGGCCCAGCGCTCTTTCAGTTACTGGCCCAGCGCTCTTTCAGTTACTGGCCCAGCTCTCTTTCAGTTACTGGCCCAGCTCTCTTTCAGTTACTGGCCCAGCTCTCTTTCAGTTACTGGCCCAGCGCTCTTAACCACTAATAAGTGGACCATAAGATGTAGAAACTTCTCAGTGAGGTTGTGCTCCATCCAGGTGTGTGTGTGTGTCTCTAACCTGTTGAGGAACTTCTCAGTGAGGTTATGCTCCCTCCTGGTGTGTGTGTGTCTCTCTAACCTGTTGAGGAACTTCTCAGTGAGGTTATGCTCCCTCCAGGTGTGTGTGTGTGTCTCTAACCTGTTGAGGAACTTCTCAGTGAGGTTATGCTCCCTCCAGGTGTGTGTGTGTGTGTGTGTGTGTGTGTGTGTGTGTGTGTGTGTGTGTTGTCTCTAACCTGTTGAGGAACTTCTCAGTGAGGTTGTGCTGGGCATCTGGCCCCTCCAGGTGTGTGTGTGTGTGTGTGTGTTGTCTCTAACCTGTTGAGGAACTTCTCAGTGAGGTTATGCTCCCTCCAGGTGTGTGTGTGTGTGTGTGTGTGTGTTGTCTCTAACCTGTTGAGGAACTTCTCAGTGAGGTTGTGCTGGGCATCTGGCCCCTCCAGGTGTGTGTGTGTGTGTGTTGTCTCTAACCTGTTGAGGAACTTCTCAGTGAGGTTATGCTCCCTCCAGGTGTGTGTGTGTGTTGTCTCTAACCTGTTGAGGAACTTCTCAGTGAGGTTGTGCTGGGCATGTGGCCCCTCCAGGTGTGTGTGTGTGTGTGTTTGTTGTCTCTAACCTGTTGAGGAACTTCTCAGTGAGGTTATGCTGGGCATCTGGCCCCTCCTGTGTGTGAACCCCTCCCTCCAGCAGCATCTGCTGGTACAGCTGTCTCTGCTGCTGCTTCTGCTCCAAGTGCTGCTGAACACGCTTCTTCTGCCTGTAGTACTCCTGGATCTGCTCACCGTCGTGCTGTCGAGGAAGACACACGCATTTAGAACGATAGACGAATATAGTACACCAAGAACGAAACACACCATTATGTCAGGTCATGAGGTTACCTCCAAAACACGTGACAAACTACAGTACAGCCCTCTCTACAAGGCCTCAAAGCTAATCCACATTCAAAGAAAAAATCCCCATCAAACACACAACGGGCCAACTCTTCATCTCTCTAACGTGACTCTATGAAAAACGCACAGAAAAATCCAATCTAAAGCTGCTGGGCTTCAGAGATATATTAAAATGAGCAATGAGTGTGCTAGCAGGCTGGCTGTGTCAAGACCAGCCATCAAAGCAGATTGTACACCGCTGTCCGTGACCCTGTGTCGTCAAATTATGGTTCCCGCAGCAGATGAGGCGGCCGGCAGTAGCTCATAGACTCCCCCGTCAGGTGACAGGGTGTCTGTGGGGTTGACTCCCCCGTGGACTAGGTCGTTGGATTTATGGGTAACTAAAGTCAGTGGGTGAGGAGATGGGGGTTACCATCACAGACAGACAGACAGACAGAGATCAATATGTATTCCCTTTTATAATGTATGGCCTCATGCTTTTTCCCCTGAATGGCCAGATGGGGGTGCAATCTTGTTTGCAGGAAATGACAGAAATGTTAGTGATGCGCTGGCCTCTATGCGCTGGCCTCTATGCGCTGGCCTCTATGCGCTGGCCTCTATGCGCTGGCCTCTATGCGCTGGCCTCTATGCGCTGGCCTCTATGCGCTGGCCTCTATGCGCTGGCCTCTATGCGCTGGCCTCGCTAAACCTCATCACAGGAAATGCCTTGCGTGATACAAGGGGGTAGAATTACCTCTTTTTCGTTTGACGGCCCACCGTCCGCCCCGGGGGCCAGAGGGGTGCGCATGACATTTGGTCCACTGGAGGCCAGAACCAGAACCGGTGGGACAATCCTGTTGACACAGGGACAAAATATCCACATGACTATAGGCTTGGCAGGAACAGGTTTACAGTGTCCTCTCCAAAAATGGCATAAACTGCAAAACAAGCACACTTTCAACCAATCCCAAACCAGCCCCTACACCCTAGGGAGGCCTAGTACCATATTGCATGTAGACCACCATCATCATCATCATCGTTTGGCTACAGAATAGTCGACCGGTACAGGCCGCATATACAACAGAGCATATAGGAAAACACCCATCTATTCATTCCTTTCAGATCGACATTAGGGTTCTACCTAAGTCGATTGCGCAACCAGGGGTGGCAAAACATTTACATTTAAGTCATTTAGCAGACGCTCTTATCCAGAGTGACTTACAAATTGGTGCATTCACCTTATGACATCCAGTAGAATAGTCACTTTACAATAGTGCATCTAAATCTTAAAAGGGGGGTGAGAGGGATTACTTATCCTATCCTAGGTATTCCTTAAAGAGGTGGGGTTTCAGGTGTCTCCGGAAGGTGGTGATTGACTACGCTGTCCTGGCGTCGTGAGGGAGTTTGTTCCACCATTGGAGGGCCAGAGCAGCGAACAGTTTAGACTGGGCTGAGCGGGAACTGTACTTCCTCAGTGGTAGGGAGGCGAGCGGGCCAGAGGTGGATGAACGGTGGAGGTGGATCATTGTTACTCTAACTTCCGCGACGCATATAAGGCCCTGCCCCGCCCCCCTTTCGGAAAAGCTGACCACGACTCCATTTTGTTGATCCCTGCCTGACAGAAACAAGAGGCTCCCACGCTGAGGTCTGTCCAATGCTGGTCCGACCAAGCTGACTCCACACTCCAAGACTGCTTCCATCACGTGGACTGGGACATGTTTCGTATTGCGTCAGATAAAAATATTGACGAATACGCTGATTCGGTGTGTGAGTTCATTAGAACGTGCGTTGAAGATGTCGTTCCCATAGCAACGATAAAAACATTCCCTAACCAGAAACCGTGGATTGATGGCAGCATTCGCGTGAAACTGAAAGCGCGAACCACTGCTTTTAATCAGGGCAAGGTGTCTGGTAACATGACCGAATATAAACAATGCAGCTATTCCCTCCGCAAGGCTATTATTCAAGCTAAGCGTCAGTACAGAGACAAAGTAGAATCTCAATTCAACGGCTCAGACACAAGAGGCATGTGGCAGGGTCTACAGTCAATCACGGACTACAAGAAGAAACCCAGCCCAGTCACGGACTAGGATGTCTCGCTCCCATTCAGACTAAATAACTTTTTTGCCCGCTTTGAGGACAATACAGTGCCACTGACACGGCCTGCAACGAAAACATGCGGTCTCTCCTTCACTGCAGCCGAAGTGAGTAAGACATTTAAACGTGTTAACCCTCGCAAGGCTGCAGGCCCAGACGGCATCCCCAGCCGCGCCCTCAGAGCATGCGCAGACCAGCTGGCCGGTGTGTTTACGGACATATTCAATCAATACCTATACCAGTCTGCTGTTCCCACATGCTTCAAGAGGGCCACCATTGTTCCTGTTCCCAAGAAAGCTAAGGTAACTGAGCTAAACGACTACCGCCCCGTAGCACTCACTTCCGTCATCATGAAGTGCTTTGAGAGACTAGTCAAGGACCATATCACCTCCACACTACCTGACACCCTAGACCCACTCCAATTTGCTTACCGCCCAAATAGGTCCACAGACGACGCAATCTCAACCACACTGCACACTGCCCTAACCCACCTGGACAAGAGGAATACCTATGTGAGAATGCTGTTCATCGACTACAGCTCGGCATTCAACACCATAGTACCCTCCAAGCTCGTCATCAAGCTCGAGACCCTGGGTCTCGACCCCGCCCTGTGCAACTGGGTACTGGACTTCCTGACGGGCCGCCCCCAGGTGGTGAGGGTAGGCAACAACATCTCCTCCCCGCTGATCCTCAACACGGGGGCCCCACAAGGGTGCGTTCTGAGCCCTCTCCCGTACTCCCTGTTCACCCACGCACGCCTCCAACTCAATCATCAAGTTTGCGGACGACACAACAGTGGTAGGCTTGATTACCAACAACGACGAGACGGCCTACAGAGAGGAGGTGAGGGCCCTCGGAGTGTGGTGTCAGGAAAATAACCTCACACTCAATGTCAACAAAACTAAGGAGATGATTGTGGACTTCAGGAAACAGCAGAGGGAATACCCCCCTATCCACATCGATGGAACAGTAGTGGAGAGGGTAGCAAGTTTTAAGTTCCTCTGCATACACATCACAGACAAACTGAATTGGTCCACTCACACTGACAGCGTCGTGAAGAAGGCGCAGCAGCGCCTCTTCAACCTCAGGAGGCTGAAGAAATTTGGCTTGTCACCAAAAGCACTCACAAACTTCTACAGATGCACAATCGAGAGCATCCTGGCGGGCTGTATCACCGCCTGGTACGGCAACTGCTCCGCCCTCAACCGTAAGGCTCTCCAGAGGGTAGTGAGGTCTGCACAACGCATCACCGGGGGCAAACTACCTGCCCTCCAGGACACCTACACCACCCGATGTTACAGGAAGGCCATAAAGATCATCAAGGACATCAACCACCCGAGCCACTGCCTATTCACCCCGCTATCATCCAGAAGGCGAGGTCAGTACAGGTGCATCAAAGCTGGGACCGAGAGACTGAAAAACAGCTTCTATCTCAAGGCCATCAGACTGTTAAACAGCCACCACTAACATTGAGTGGCTGCTGCCAACACACTGTCATTGACACTGACCCAACTCCAGCCACTTTAATAATGGGAATTGATGGGAAATGATGTAAATATATCACTAGCCACTTTAAACAATGCTACCTTATATAATGTTACTTACCCTACATTATTCATCTCATATGCATACGTATATACTGTACTCTATATCATCGACTGCATCCTTATGTAATACATGTATCACTAGCCACTTTAACTATGCCACTTTGTTTACTTTGTCTACATACTCATACTCGCGACACGATGCCAGACGCACGCGACACGATGCCAGACGCACGCGACACGATGCCAGACGCACGCGACACGATGCCAGACGCACGCGACACGATGCCAGACGCACGCGACACGAAGCCAGACGCACGCGACACGAAGCCAGACGCACGCGACACGAAGCCAGATGCAGCGACACGAAGCCAGACGCACGCGACCAGCGATGCCAGACCAGACGCGACCGCGATGCCAGACGCCGCGCGACACGATGCCAGACGCACGCGACACGATGCCAGACGCACGCGACCAGGCGATGCCAGACCAGACGCACGCGACACCAGACGCACGCGACCCAGACGCACGCGACACGACCTGCCAGCACGCGACACGAAGCCAGACGCACGCGACACGATGCCAGACGCACGCGACACGATGCCAGACGCACGCGACACGATGCCAGACGCACGCGACACGATGCCAGACGCACGTCACACGGTGCCAAACGAACTCCCTAGAGGACTGATCAAGCTTGTAAACACATGGCTCAGCTTACATCACAACAATATAGAAAGTCCTTAATGCTGATACAGCCTCTATTAATTCCTACAACTGCAAAAACAAAATTCACTACTATGTGGTCAGTCTTTAATCATAATGGAATCGATATTTAAAAACTAGCTATCTTACCAGATATAAATGACAAACAGAAATAGTCACATTTTCCAATAGGTGTCAGGTTACTGAATGTGGCCACTAGTATGTTTCCATCCCTATACCCAGCAGCCCCGACGGGCTCTTTGTAAGAGCAGAGTGGTGGATCTCTCAGGACAGTGCAGCAAAGCTATAATGTATGATAAAGCATTGTTAACAGTATTATTAGTAATCGTGTTAAGGCTAAATATAATACAGTGCCATATTTTTTTTACCTTTATTTAACTAGGCAAGTCAGTTAAAGAACAAATTCTTATTTTCAATGACGGCCTAGGAACAGTGGGTTAACTGCCTGTTCAGGGGCAGAACGACAGATTTGTACCTTGTCAGCTCGGGGGTTTGAACTTGCAACCTTACTAGTCCAACGCTCTAACCACTAGGCTACCCTGCCGCCCCAGAGATCCACTATTTGGTTCAATGGCTAAAGGTCTGTATTCCCTTTTGGGCAGTTAATCACCACCTGCTCCCGAACAGCGCTAGATATAAAGTACTGCATCGCAGTGATAGAAGCGTCACTACAGACCCTGGTTCGATCCAGGGCTGTATCACTATCGGGCCGTGATCGGGAGTCCCATAGGGCGGCGCACAATTGGCCCAGCGTCGTCCGGGTTAAGGGAGGGTTTGGCCCAGCGTCGTCCGGGTTAAGGGAGGGTTTGGCCCAGCGTCGTCCGGGTTAAGGGAGGGTTTGGCCCAGCGTCGTCCGGGTTAAGGGAGGGTTTGGCCCAGCGTCGTCTGGGTTAAGGGAGGGGTTTGGGTTAAGGGAGGGTTTGGCCCAGCGTCGTCCGGGTTAAGGGAGGGTTTGGCCCAGCGTCGTCCAGGTTAGCGTCGTCCGGGTTAGGGAGGGTTTGGCCCAGCGTCGTCCAGGTTAAGGGAGGGTTTGACCCAGCGTCCCGGGTTAAGGGAGGGTTTGGCCGTCACTGTATTTAAGAATTTTGTTCTCAACTCTCTTGCCTCGTTAAATAAAATGTAACAAATATATATACTTTAAAAAGATTAAACAGCACACACACAGCGATGCTTAATGTCTCCACGTGGATCTAGAACTGAATAAACATGTGTTCCACGTAAACATGTGTTCAGGGATCTACAACGGAATAAACATGTGTTCCATGGGATCTACAACAGAATAAACATGTGTTCCATGTGGATCTACAACGGTTGTGTTCCACGTGGGGAATAAACTGAGGAAAGGTTCAGGGCTGAGGAAAGGTTCAGGGCTGAGGAAAGGTTCAGGGCTGAGGAAAGGTTCAGGGCTGAGGAAAGGTTCAGGGCTGAGGAAAGGTTCAGGGGTGAGGAAAGGTTCAGGGGTGAGGAAAGGTTCAGGGCTGAGGAAAGGTTCAGGGCTGAGGAAAGGTTCAGGGCTGAGGAAAGGTTCAGGGCTGAGGAAAGGTTCAGGGGGAGGAAAGGTTCAGGGGGGGGGGGGTTGGACCTGAATGGAATTGGGGTTCATCGTGAATCCTGGTAAGGAGTGTATCTGTTGATGGAATTTATATGAATGACTAGAATATTCCACCCTGAAGCCATATAATAATATGAAATAGATTAGAATTATGTATAACCATAGTCTGTACAATATGTCTATAATTGCATCTTAAAAACAGACTGTCTGAGCAAGATTCGGTGCCGACCTTGGCTGGGGCCACTGAGAGGACTTCCCAGGGTCTCCATCGCCCTATCTTGAGGGAGGATGGGAAGTAAGTCTCACGGATTCCCCCAATCTCTGTCGGCTGGGTAGCATGACATTGTGTGCGTATGTTAGTGTGAATGTGTGTGTATGTTAGTGTGAATGTGTGTGTATGTTAGTGTGAATGTGTGTGTATGTTAGTGTGAATGTGTGTGTATGTTAGTGTGAATGTGTGTGTATGTTAGTGTGAATGTGTGTGTATGTTAGTGTGAATGTGTGTGTATGTTAGTGTGAATGTGTGTGTATGTTAGTGTGAATGTGTGTGTATGTTAGTGTGAATGTGTGTGTATGTTAGTGTGAATGTGTGTGTATGTTAGTGTGAATGTGTGTGTATGTTAGTGTGAATGTGTGTATGTTAGTGTGAATGTGTGTGTATGTTAGTGTGAATGTGTTAGTGTGAATGTATGTTAGTGTGAATGTGTGTGTGTGTGTGTGAATGTGTGTATGTTAGTGTGAATGTGTGTGTGTGTGTGTGTGACGTATGTTAGTGTGACTGTGTGCGCGTGTGCGTATCTTAGTGTGAATGTGTGTATGTTAGTGTGAATGTGTGTGTGTGTGTGTGTGTGTGTGAATGTGTGTGTGTGTGTGACTGTGTTGTGAGTGTGCGTGTGCATATGTTAGTGTGAATGTGCGTATGTTAGTGTGAATGTGTGTGTATGTTAGTGTGAATGTGTGTGTGTGTGTGTGTGTGTGTGTATGTTAGTGTGAATGTGCTTATGTTAGTGTGACTGTGTGTGCGTATGTTAGTGTGACTGTGTGTGCGTATGTTAGTGTGACTGTGTGTGCGTATGTTAGTGTGACTGTGTGTGCGTATGTTAGTGTGACTGTGTGTGCGTATGTTAGTGTGACTGTGTGTGCGTATGTTAGTGTGACTGTGTGCGCGTATGTTAGTGTGACTGTGTGCGCGTATGTTAGTGTGACTGTGTGCGCGTATGTTAGTGTGACTGTGTGCGCGTATGTTAGTGTGACTGTGTGCGCGTATGTTAGTGTGACTGTGTGCGCGTATGTTATTGTGACTGTGTGCGCGTATGTTAGTGTGACTGTGTGCGCGCATGTTAGTGTGACTGTGTGCGCGCATGTTAGTGTGACTGTGTGCGCGCATGTTAGTGTGACTGTGTGCGCGTATGTTAGTGTGACTGTGTGCGCGTATGTTAGTGTGACTGTGTGCGCGTATGTTAGTGTGACTGTGTGCGCGTATGTTAGTGTGACTGTGTGCGCGTATGTTAGTGTGACTGTGTGCGCGTATGTTAGTGTGAATGTGTGTGCGTATGTTAGTGTGAATGTGTGTGCGTATGTTAGTGTGAATGTGTGTGTGTATGTGTGTGCGCGTGTTAGTGTGATGTGAATGTTAGTGTGAATGTGTGTGCGTATGTTAGTGTGAATGTGTGTGCGTATGTTAGTGTGAATGTGTGTGCGTATGTTAGTGTGAATGTGTGTGTATGTTAGTGTATGTTAGTGTGAATGTGTGTGCGTATGTTAGTGTGAATGTGTGTGCGTATGTTAGTGTGAATGTGTGTGCGTATGTTAGTGTGAATGTGTGTGCGTATGTTAGTGTGAATGTGTGTGCGTATGTTAGTGTAAATGTGTGTGCGTATGTTAGTGTGAATGTGTGTATGTTAGTGTGAATGTGAGAAGCAAGTATAAAATGAATGGTTGTGTACAGCAGACTCTAGTGTCTCATCTCTCGTGAATAAACCGTTTTGACTATGTTAGCTGGGCCTCTGTCTGTTTCATTCAAACAGTATCTTACACATTCTCGGTCGCAGACTGAGTAGTATAATTGAATTGGGTTATGAACCTTGAGAAGATAATTCTCCTAACAGTATGTTGTTTACAGTAAGCCTATTGTCATGCCGTACCTACCCATTTCAATAACCCTTAAATTAACCCTGAAGGGCCCAGAACCTACCCATTTCAATAACCCTTAAATTAACCCTGAAGGGCCTAGTACCTACCCATTTCAATAACCCCTAAATGAACCCTGAAGGGCCCAGTACCTACCCATTTCAATAACCCTTAAATGAACCCTGAAGGGCCCAGTACCTACCCATTTCAATAACCCTTAAATTAACCCTGAAGGGCCTAGTACCTACCCATTTCAATAACCCTTAAATTAACCCTGAAGGGCCCAGTACCTACCCATTTCAATAAACCTTAAATTAACCCTGAAGAGCCCAGTACCTACCCATTTCAATAAACCTTAAATTAACCCTGAAGAGCCCAGTACCTACCCATTTCAATAAACCTTAAATTAACCCTGAAGAGCCCAGTACCTACCCATTTCAATAAACCTTAAATTAACCCTGAAGGGCCCAGTACCTACCCATTTCAATAACCCTTAAATGAACCCTGAAGGGCCGTGCATGTACCTACCCATTTCAGTACCTACCCATTTCAATAACCCTTAAATGAACCCTGAAGGGCCCAGTACCTACCCATTTCAATAAACCTTAAATGAACCCTGAAGGGCCCAGTACCTACCCATTTCAATAACCCTTAAATGAACCCTGAAGGGCCCAGTACCTACCCATTTCAATAACCCTTAAATTAACCCTGAAGGGCCCAGTACCTACCCATTTCAATAACCCCTAAATGAACCCTGAAGGGCCCAGTACCTACCCATTTCAATAACCCTTAAATTAACCCTGAAGGGCCCAGTACCTACCCATTTCAATAACCCTTAAATGAACCCTGAAGGGCCCAGTACCTACCCATTTCAATAACCCTTAAATGAACCCTGAAGGGCCCAGTACCTACCCATTTCAATAACCCTTAAATGAACCCTGAAGGGCCCAGTACCTACCCATTTCAATAACCCTTAAATGAACCCTGAAGGGCCCAGTACCTACCCATTTCAATAAACCTTAAATGAACCCTGAAGGGCCAGTGCTGTACCTTTCTGGTGAGTTGTCGTCCAGCTGGTGCACGTTATTCTCCACCATGCTTTGGCTGAGCGCCGGTCTCACGCTGCCCTCCGTGCCCCTCTTGTTCTGGGCCTGGGCCGCCAGGCCATGGGACAGCCCGTCCAGCACCGGGTTCAGGGACCGAGACATGTAGGTGTCTGCCGACTGGGGCCTCTGCAGGGGTGAGGAGGGACAGGGGGAAAGCCGGCTGATGAGGGGGGTGAGCAGGTCGGCGTGGCCGGCCTTGGTGGGCTTGACCAGGCGATCCACGTGGATGGCCAGGGTCTTCTGCTGAAAGGCGCAGGAGAAGGCGCCTGGCGACAGGTTCTGGAGCCACGAAAGCAGGGAGAGGTCGAGTTCGTCGCAGCCATTGCCACACAGCATGTCCACGCCCAAGAGCACCTCGTCCTCCGTGATCTCTTCCCCCGTGGCTTTGCTCTGGAAGAGAACAGTACAGATACGTTTAATAATGGCTCTTTTTGTCTCCTTTCCCTCCATCTGAACTGGTATTACCCAGGAGACAACTCCTGCTAGTCATATTTCTATATTAACCTGTCACCTAATCCTGGCAAGTGTTTTCTTATTTTCAATGATAGGAACAGTGGGTTAACATAATATTTTCCGGTTATATATATCAGCATAATATATATCAATTATACGTGGTGGAGGCCTCATCCTTGGGACATTTTGGAGAACAATGTTGTGTTTCAAAAGGGACATTTTCAACCCTTTTCTCAAAGCACTTGACATTCTGAAACAAGGTTAGAAAACTGGCCTCATTCACCTCCAGCCAACACATTGGCCATCCATATTTACTGAGCCTGGATTCCTCTCTAGGTGACTACCTTCGAGGGAGTTTTGACTGGCCACTGTGCTTCTGCTTCTCTTTAGGTCGTTGGGGTCCTGGTTAACGTAAAGCACTGCGACAACTGCTGATGTAAAACAAGAAGGGCTTTATAAATACATTTGATTGACCAACACTGACCTGACAGAACTCCACACAGCACTCGTACAAAACTCCTTTGATGAGCAGCTGGAAGAGGCGGTTGCCGCTGGCCCTGAACCCAGCCTCGCTCAGCTTCCTGTCGGCAGGGATGAACTCGGCCACCATGGCGCAGGCCTCCTCGAAGCAGTGCACCCGGGCCGTGCTGGGGTTCCAGTCCTTGAACTCAGCATGTTGGGTGAGGCAGGGCAGCGTGAGGAGCAGGCATAGTTTACTGTAGTCCTCTTTAGAGGGACAGAACCCCTCCAGGCTGTGGAGACATCTGACCGCCTCTTGCATGGACAGCTCCAGCTGTCGGGCAGCATAAGGAAAGGGGATGGAGATTAATTCAATGACGTTCACTGAGTAAAGTCGTACTAAATAGATATAGTATAACCCACTAATTCCAAGACAATTTAAGATCACTGAAATGTAATTCATCAATTAGGAAGTGCTTATTATTTTTTCATTGAACATGAAATTTACTTCCGAATTACACTGGAAAAGTCCGGGTTTCCTTCCTTGGTGATGTTTTTAGCTTGCTACACCCGAAGCATAAAAACAGAGACCGAAATCATAAGCCATCTTATCAGTTGATCACTTCAGAGACTTGTAGAAACACTTGAAATGGATCTTGCTCAACTGACGGTTGGCTTTTGCTGCCAGTATCTCAGCATGTCTATTTGAATACGGTCGTACACGCAACGCTTGCGGTATAGACTGGCTTGTCCCACTCACGCTCTGAGGGTCGTCAGCAGCTGACATGGCGTTATTTACACACAGGGCCTCCAGAAATGTCTGTTTCAGGACGATGTAGCGGAACCTAGACAAGCCAGGCAAGATCACAAGGCACATTTAGAACATTCAGTAAAAAAATATATTTAAAAAAGTGCCAAAATTGAACATTTGTATTTCTTCAGATGTAATTAAACAAAATGGGTTGACTGTACAAAGATAACATCTAATTTCACCTCTCGGTCTCGACACCTCACTCTTGATTGGCTAATCAAATCTCTGAAGAGTTGACCTGTGACCTGTGTGTCTGACAAAGCTGAACGATAAATTATGCCTATGCTGTGATAACTAACTCTGACTTGTGTGTGGTTTGCTCTCATGATTTGGTAAGAAGAGGAAATTTCCACGACAAGAGTTGACCTGTGACCTGTGTGTCTGGCAAAAGTTAAGATTCACATTTGGGTGGAAGACATTGGGTCAAATAAGCATAAAAAAAGGTTCTCTCACCTCTTTTTGTCAAACTTTTCCATGCCTTCTAAAGGCTGAATGAATTGTAGGACCTCTTCCCATTGGCCATCTAGAATCAGCTGCCTGTGACACAACATGGGAATAGCTATCAGGGCATAGAGTTAACCTGGGTCGTGTCCATTAAACAAAAACAAGATTAAGATTTTTTTTAGTTCAGATCATTTCACTCCGTTTCGGGTCATTTTCTTCCATGTAGTGAACAAGACCCTGTTTGACCTTCATCCATTCACCTTGTACCTTCTGGTAGCAGAGTGGTGACTAGTAATATAATCTGAGTTGTTCGTTACAGAGGTTTTATGAAAAACTGTACAGTTCCCCTTGAATTCTGTTAGTATTTTTGTGTAGTATTGCAACAGAGCATCGTAATTTGTTAGTATTTTGTTGTGTAGTATTGCAACAGAGCATCCTAATTGGTTAGTATTTGTGTGTAGTATTGCAACAGAGCATCCTAATTTGTTAGTATTTGTGTGTACTACTACAACAGAGCATCCTAATTGGATAGTATTTGTGTGTACTACTACAACAGAGCATCCTAATTTGTTAGTACTTGTGTGTACTACTGCAAAAGAGCATCCTAATTGGTTGGTATTTGTGTGTACTACTGCAACAGAGCATCCTAATTGGATAGTATTTGTGAGTACTACTGCAACAGAGCATCCTAATTGGATAGTATTTGTGTGTACTACTGCAACAGAGCATCCTAATTGGATAGTATTTGTGTGTACTACTGCAACAGAGCATCCTAATTGGATAGTATTTGTGTGTACTACTGCAACAGAGCATCCTAATTGGATAGTATTTGTGTGTACTACTGCAACAGAGCATCCTAATTTGTTAGTACTTGTGTGTACTACTGCAAAAGAGCATCCTAATTGGTTGGTATTTGTGAGTACTACTGCAACAGAGCATCCTAATTGGATAGTATTTGTGAGTACTACTGCAACAGAGCATCCTAATTGGATAGTATTTGTGAGTACTACTGCAACAGAGCATCCTAATTGGATAGTATTTGTGTGTACTACTGCAACAGAGCATCCTAATTGGATAGTATTTGTGTGTACTACTTGGTTAGTATTTGTGTGTACTACTGCAACAGAGCATCCTAATTGGTTAGTATTTGTGTGTACTACTGCAACAGAGCATCCTAATTGGATAGTATTTGTGAGTACTACTGCAACAGAGCATCCTAATTGGATAGTATTTGTGAGTACTACTGCAACAGAGCATCCTAATTGGATAGTATTTGTAGCAACAGAGCATCCTTTGGATAGTATTTGTGTACTACTGCAACAGAGCATCCTAATTGGATAGTATTTGTGTGCAACAGAGCATACTACTGCAACAGAGCATCCTAATTGGATAGTATTTGTGTGTACTACTGCAACAGAGCATCCTAATTGGATAGTATTTGTGTGTACTACTGCAACAGAGCATCCTAATTGGATAGTATTTGTGTGTACTACTGCAACAGAGCATCCTAATTGGATAGTATTTGTGTGTACTACTGCAACAGAGCATCCTAATTGGATAGTATTTGTGTGTACTACTGCAACAGAGCATCCTGATTGGTTAGTATGTGTGTACTACTGCAACAGAGCATCCTAATTGGTTAGTATGTGTGTACTACTGCAATAGAGCATCCTAATTGGATAGTATTTGTGTGTACTAGTGCAACAGAGCATCCTAATTGGATAGTATTTGTGTGTACTACTGCAACAGAGCATCCTGATTGGTTAGTATGTGTGTACTACTACAACAGAGCATCCTAATTGGTTAGTATGTGTGTACTACTGCAATAGAGCATCCTAATTGGATAGTATTTGTGTGTACTACTGCAACAGAGCATCCTGATTGGTTAGTATTTGTGTGTACTACTGCAACAGAGCATCCTAATTGGATAGTATTTGTGTGTACTACTGCAACAGAGCATCCTGATTGGTTAGTATGTGTGTACTACTGCAACAGAGCATCCTAATTGGTTAGTATGTGTGTACTACTGCAACAGAGCATCCTAATTGGTTAGTATGTGTGTACTACTGCAATAGAGCATCCTAATTGGTTAGTATGTGTGTACTACTGCAACAGAGCATCCTAATTGGTTAGTATGTGTGTACTACTGCAATAGAGCATCCTAATTGGATAAGCCTGATGGAAAACAAAGAAGGGTAAACAACGACTTTGAAAATCGTATTATAGTGAAACGTCTATGTAATCAGCCACTTACTGACGCTAAATTGAATAATGTCCCGAGGGGGATCTTTAGATTAAGTCTCTCTGGTGAAGGTCACGGAGTACTGTACAAGGTGCAGTGCAGCATGAAATAAGATTTGTGTAAAAAAAAAACGGGAATGAAACGCAGGACCTCACATACGCCAACACTATCGGTGTACTTAAAAGGGACATTTCACTTTAAAAATTATGTTTTCAGTATTTAAAATGTTGTCTCATATCAAGATGAGTCCACATCCCATGCCAGCAGTTCGTGTAGATTCAGCTCTATGCCTCCCGTCTCAAATTTATAGAAAAGATAAGATAAGATAACAGATAAGAAGATAAGAGATAAGATAAGCACTGCAAATCTGGAGATAATATGGTGCTTAACTTTTCTATTCATTTTTGGAAAGCTGCATCTACAAAACAGATGGTCTGGGACATGGACTTGTTTACAAAGTCGTGGAGCGTGATTATTATTATTAGAAATTTGATTTAACTAGGCAGTTTCAGATAAGAACAAATTCTTATTTACAATGATGGCCTACCACCGGCCAGACCCTCCCCTAACCCGGATGGCGCTGGGCCAATTGTGCGCCGCCCTATGGGACTCCCAATCACGGCCGGTTGTGATACAGCCCCGGATCGAACCACGGTCTGTAGTGATGCCTCTAGCACTAAGATGCAGTGCATTAGACCGCTGTGTATCAGAACTGGGCTGGAGGGAAAACCCTGCACACAGGGATTGAAGAGCGCTGCTTTAAAAAGAGTCCTAACGGGGTGATCTTTCTGAAGAGTCTTCTTCCTGATGGAGGCATGCCTAGCTGGGTGTTATTCCCATACCGACTGCAGACTGACGCCATGTTTGTAGCAGACTAAAAGCCATGCTAGTACCTGAGGAAGAGCATGTCGTCAGAGTAAAGGCCATTAATGACGCCGCTCTCCTTCTCCAGAGACAGCATGCTGATGTGAAGCTTCCTGGAGTTGAGGAAGTCCAGCATCAGCTTGATCACCTCCACCTCTTTGATGTTAATGGTCTCCTCCGCTGTCATGACGACAGTCTGTCAGAACAGGTAATGAGAGAGACAATCTGTCAGAACAGGTAATGAGAGAGACAATTTTTTAATTTTTTAATTTTATCTTTATTTAACCAGGCAAGTCAGTTAAGAACATATTCTTATTTTCAATGACGGCCTGGGAACAGTGGGTTAACTGCCTGTTCAGGGGCAGAACGACAGATTTGTACCTTGTCAGCTCGGGGGTTTGAACTCGCAACCTTCCGGTTACTAGTCCAACGCTCTAACCACTAGGCTACGCTGCCACCCCAATCTGTTAGAACAGGTAATGAGAGAGACAATCTGTCAGGACAGGTAATGAGAGAGACTATCTGTCAGAACAGGTAATGAGAGAGACAATCTGTCAGGACAGGCAATGAGAGAGACAATCTGTCAGGACAGGTAATGAGAGAGACAATCTGTCAGGACAGGTAATGAGAGAGACAATCTGTCAGGACAGGTAATGAGAGAGACAATCTGTCAGGACAGGTAATGAGAGAGACAATCTGTCAGGACAGGTAATGAGAGAGACAATCTGTCAGGACAGGTAATGAGAGAGACAATCTGTCAGAACAGGTAATGAGAGAGACAATCTGTCAGAACAGGTAATGAGAGAGACAATCTGTCAGGACAGGTAATGAGAGAGACAATCTGTCAGAACAGGTAATGAGAGAGACAATCTGTCAGGACAGGTAATGAGAGATAGACAATCTGTCAGGACAGGTAATGAGAGAGACAATCTGTCAGGACAGGTAATGAGAGAGACAATCTGTCAGAACAGGTAATGAGAGATAGACAATCTGTCAGAACAGGTAATGAGAGAGACTATCTGTCAGAACAGGTAATGAGAGAGACAATCTGTCAGAACAGGTAATGAGAGAGACAATCTGTCAGAACAGGTAATGAGAGAGACAATCTGTCAGGACAGGTAATGAGAGAGACAATCTGTCAGAACAGGTAATGAGAGAGACAATCTGTCAGAACAGGTAATGAGAGAGACAATCTGTCAGAACAGGTAATGAGAGAGACAATCTGTCAGAACAGGTAATGAGAGAGACAATCTGTCAGAACAGGTAATGAGAGAGACAATCTGTCAGAACAGGTAATGAGAGAGACAATCTGTCAGAACAGGTAATGAGAGAGACAATCTGTCAGAACAGGTAATGAGAGAGACAATCTGTCAGAACAGGTAATGAGAGAGACAATCTGTCAGAACAGGTAATGAGAGAGACTGTGTCAGAACAGGTAATGAGAGAGACTGTGTCAGAACAGGTAATGAGAGAGACAGGTAATGAGAGAGACTGTTTCAGAACAGGTAATGAGAGAGACAATCTGTCAGAACAGGTAATGAGAGAGACAATCTGTCAGAACAGGTAATGAGAGAGACAATCTGTCAGAACAGGTAATGAGAGAGACAATCTGTCAGAACAGGTAATGAGAGAGACAATCTGTCAGGACAGGTAATGAGAGAGACAATCTGTCAGAACAGGTAATGAGAGAGACAATCTGTCAGAACAGGTAATGAGAGAGACAATCTGTCAGGACAGGTAATGAGAGAGACAATCTGTCAGGACAGGTAATGAGAGAGACAATCTGTCAGGACAGGTAATGAGAGAGACAATCTGTCAGAACAGGTAATGAGAGAGACAATCTGTCAGGACAGGTAATGAGAGAGACAATCTGTCAGGACAGGTAATGAGAGAGACAATCTGTCAGAACAGGTAATGAGAGAGACAATCTGTCAGAACAGGTAATGAGAGAGACAATCTGTCAGAACAGGTAATGAGAGAGACAATCTGTCAGAACAGGTAATGAGAGAGACAATCTGTCAGAACAGGTAATGAGAGAGACAATCTGTCAGGACAGGTAATGAGAGAGACAATCTGTCAGGACAGGTAATGAGAGAGACAATCTGTCAGAACAGGTAATGAGAGAGACAATCTGTCAGAACAGGTAATGAGAGAGACAATCTGTCAGGACAGGTAATGAGAGAGACAATCTGTCAGAACAGGTAATGAGAGAGACAATCTGTCAGGACAGGTAATGAGAGAGACAATCTGTCAGAACAGGTAATGAGAGAGACAATCTGTCAGGACAGGTAATGAGAGAGACAATCTGTCAGGACAGGTAATGAGAGAGACAATCTGTCAGGACAGGTAATGAGAGAGACAATCTGTCAGAACAGGTAATGAGAGAGACAATCTGTCAGAACAGGTAATGAGAGAGACAATCTGTCAGAACAGGTAATGAGAGAGACAACCTGTCAGGACAGGTAATGAGAGAGACAACCTGTCAGGACAGGTAATGAGAGAGACAATCTGTCAGAACAGGCAATGAGAGAGACAAACTGTCAGGACAGGTAATGAGAGAGACAATCTGTCAGGACAGGTAATGAGAGAGACTATCTACCGGTCAGGAAAAACATGTTTTAATTTAGGGCAGCTGTTCCAATGTATTCCCACGAATAAAATACACGTGATCGTGTCTCAATGTATTAAATATTTGTTTAATTTAAATACAATTTATATTTCAGGCTTAGTTAGTTAAGGTCAATTTACAGTTCATTTACAGTGTACAAATGACTATAGTGCTGTACCTGCCCCCTCCCTCACACCATCTGCTCCGACAAAAATCATTCTGCCAGCCAGTGTTGCCAAGGGCTACCTTGAAAACAATGGTCGCAGGTGAAAATGTCTTGTCGCGGGTGTTGTGTTTTTGGGCCAATTCTAAACTGCACAGCAGCCACCGTGGCATTTCTCTTAGAAATGTATATATTTAACTGTGACCTGCTGCTGCTGACTATCAGGCAGTGAGCAGGCTGTTACGGAGTGAGTGAATGGTGGAGAAGAGGAGGGCTGGAGGGGTGTGTGTGTGTGTGTGTGTGTGTGTGTGTGAGTTGAGAGCACTGGTTGAGAGAGCGCTGCAGCAAGAGGCCGCTGAGTCAGGGAGACAGAGCAGGACAAATATGTGACACATTTTTATCAGTTGTAGGTAGGCTATTTATTTACACTGAACAAAAATATAAAAACGCAACATGTAAAGGTGTTGGTCCCATGTTTCTAGAGGTGAAATAAAAGCTTATTTCTCTCAAATTTCGGCCACAAATTTGTTTACATCACGGTTAGTGAGCATTTCTCCTTTGTATTGCCAAGATAATCCATCCACCTGACAGGTGTGGCATATCAATAACCTGATTAAACAGCATGATCATTACACAGGTGCACCTTGCGCTGGGGACAATAAAAGGCCTCTCTAAAATGTGCAGTTTTTTAATCACACACACAATGCCACAGATGTCTCAAGTTTTGAAGGAACGTGAAATTGGCATGCGCGACCAGAGCTGTTTACAGAGAATTGAATGTTAATTTCTCTACCATAAGCCGCCTCCAACGTAGTTTTAAAGAATTTGGCAGTGCAGACCACATGAATGGCATCGTGCAGGCTCCTGGTTTGCTTTGCCCCATTGCTGTGGTGGGTTTATCATATGGGGCAGGCATAAACCACAGACACCAAACACAAATGCATTTTATTGATAGCAATTTGAATGCACAGAGATACCGTGACGAGATCCTGAGCCCCATTGTGAGGCCCATTTTTTACGGTATCTGCAATCAACAAATGCATATCTGTAATCCCAGTCATATGAAATCCATAGATTAGGGCCTAATGAATTCATTTCAATTGACTGATTTCCTTATATGAACTGTAACTCAGTAAAACCTTTGAAATTGTTGCGCTTATATTTTTGTCCAGTATAGATTGTTCATTATGGAGACACCATTTTTCAAAAAAACATAGTAACGCAATAGAGCTGATAAAAACGGCGACAAAGCATTGGAAAACGACCTTAGGCGCACTAGAGCTCTTTAGATAAATTAGCTCAAAAAGGTGGTTTAAAGTAAACTGCATTCTAATGTCGACTTTTGTAACGGATAACAGTATCAAGCGAAGGGTTTTTACTCTTTCTCAGTTCTGGAATTTAAAAAAATGAAGTCATGGAACTCCCTCGCGGTTTTGTATTATGGGGGGGAAAGTCCACAATGAAAATGACATTAAAATGTGTCGAAAAAACATTAAAATGTGTCGAAAAAACAAGCTACATTTGCATCTGTTGGCCATCAAGTAGGCTATTCATTTATATGCCATTGTAACCTACCATACATATTGAAATGATGATATTACTGGAGTCGTTGCAAATCAATTCGCGCCACATGTGTATCCTACCTGGAGCTGCAAACGGATTGAATAAATAGTCTGTAACTCCGTTTGTTGTAGCCTTGCGTTATTATGCAATTATTCATGACCATGTTAAATTAATTAAATTGGAAGTTATGAATTATGATTATAGATCTATCGCAAATGTATCATTGTCCATATTTTAATGTCAGTTTTATCGTGGACTTTTCCCTGAAATTAGATGTCCTATCAGGGACTATAGGCTTCCTGCATCTAGCGCAGCAAACCATGGCAAAGTTTAATTGCAATTATAAACCCAGATTTTAGTCAGTAATCTATGCGTATTGAAATAACAAGTCAATCTCGCAAATAATCCATTTATAACTGTTTTGTAGTCTTAACATCTGGCCCATAATAATGGCACAATTACCCGAAAATCACCAAACATTCATTTCTTGAAGTTCGTCCAAGTGTTTCTTGCACAGAGATTTCAAGATCCTCTGTCCAATTTTTATCACTCAAACTCTGCTGTCGGATTGACCTATAGTTATGCACATGCGCAAACTGGATTTATTTCACGCAATAAGGCACAAGGGGGTGTGGTATATGGCCAATATTCCACAGCTAAGAGCTGTTCTTACACAAGACGCAACGCTGAGTGCCTGGATACAGCCCTTAGCTGTGCTATATTGGTCATATACCACACCCCCTTGTGCCTTATTGCTTTTATAAACGGGTTACCAACGTAATTAAAGCAGTAAAAATAAATGTCATACCTGTAGTATACGGTCTGATATACCACAGCTATCAGCCAATCAGCATTCAGGGCTCAAACCACCCAGTTTCAAAATCATTTTTGGGGGGGGCAAGTTTTAAGGCCTTGTGGGCGGGTTTTCAGAGGTCATTGGGCAAAACTTTTTGCTAGACCTAGTAACCATGCACAATAGTTTCCTACCCCTTAGAAGGGTTCTTCCTAATAGGCCTACAGACATCTTGGGGGAGCTTCTTGCCACCGTTCGCTAGGAAGCCTTGACTTGTATTTTCCTGGGTTTTAAATTGCACTTTGGGAAACGTGGTACTAGTATTACCAATAGAATGTGATCGATGAAAAACAAGCATAGGTGTGTGTGTGAATAAACTCAAGAGGATTGTCAGGGGGAAAGATTAAGATGTTGTCAAGGGCAAGCAACATTATGAACTAAAAACTGTAAAATATATGACCAGGTCTACATTCAATGCTGTGGTAAGGAGAACTACATTCTGCAACACCTAGTTATCAAGGCCTGCCATCGGAGTACAGGTTGTAAACACGGGTACATCATCCTCTCTCTACCTCCCATGTTTACACCATACTATCTGTAATCAGTGTCACCGGCCAAAAGCGGTCTGTTGATTCATTTGCATTGCAAACATCTACTGTGGGCGACACATGACTGCTGGTTGAGTAGCTAAACAACTTGCCTTATGTGTGCTACCTGACTTGTCGCTGGCATAGACATTAGCACTGCGCACGTACAATGATTATTATAGCCGAGTAGGCTAGCACCAGGAACAAGTGACAGATAGCCCACTAAATAACCTTGCTAGATAATAAAATGCATCACGTTTATAGATCCGGTTAGCAAAGCATGTATTGATTGAGCTGCAGGAATAAAACACACTATCAACCACCAACAGCCGCCACCCAAAAACAAATGCAACCTTCTCACCTGTTTATCCTTATAAATAACGTCACATAAATTGCGAATGTAATCCGCAGGTTCGCCAGCAGATGAGAACGTTTGCAATGTATTTTAGCAAGGATATTTTATACAAATCTTTGTTTTTTCTCTCGCTTTCCCACCGTATTTCTAGTAGCCTATACACAACCTCCGGTTGCCAAGTGCACAGCAGCAAGCCACCAATCAACCGGAAGATACGCTGCGGTTTCACACCTACGACGGCGCGTCCCGCGGTCCGCTCAACAACTTTCAGCTCGAACACAGTCAGCTCACGCAATTCATATATATTGTCACTTAATCCCTTAATAACGGCATTGCAACTGTTTTACATCCCTGGCAATTGCTTTCCCAGACATTATCTAGCATGTCCCAGCCATTAGATGCAGTGGAATAGAGGAAGACAATGGCAGGGAAGGGCATAACATCCCTTGGCAATTGGAAGGTGTGCCGTTTGTGGAACGAATATTTCTTATTAAGATTGACAAAATGCACAATTGCATAAGAAAGTACGTATAGACTTAATCATAAAGCCTCAATTTTATGATTTTCTGATCGTACATTTATAACCTAAAGCCATTGTGTATATATATATATATATATATATATATTTCCCAAGTCCCATTGGGTAAAATAAGGGTTGATTTTGGAGTTATTGCAGTATGCGTTGGGGGATATAACCTAGCAATATATCACCTATTTCCATTGCACAAAGCATTATAATTAAAGCAATCCTCAAGAGAATTGCCTTGAACAATACTGAGGGAGCGAGGCAGGAGACAATCAGTGACCTTAGTTTCTTATGACTGGTTATTACGGTTGCAAAATTCCTGGTAACTTTCCCCAAATTCCTAGTAACTTTCCCCAAATTCCTGGTAACTTTCCCCAAATTCCTAGTAACTTTCCCCAAATTCCTAGGTTTTCCAGAAACCCAGGTTGGAGGATACTGGATTTCCTGCATATTCCATTCTAAACTCTGGAATTTTCCAAAAGGGATTTCCAGACAGGAAATTTTCACCGCTGATTTATCCAGGGAGACTATTTTACATGACAATTGAGGAACGAACACTTTGAGGACACGCTTCATTTTATTCAATGCAAAAGAGAAACAAACCCAACCTACAAAAGTTCAGCAGTAGGTTGAATGACAGCCCAGCGTCTGATAAACAACAATGGAAGTAGTTCTTTGTCAGGAGGGATGGACAGATGAACTTACGGCAGCCCTGCACAATGTCCACTTATACCCATTTAAACCATTAAATAGCCATTAATCTTGACCTTAAACAGTCAAATACAACAACTGTGACAACTGTAACGTCGCTTTCTACAAAATTCCTGTTACTTCAGAAAAACGTGATAATAATCGTTACATTTCCAGAGACATATGCAACTCGTCTTTTGGTAATTCCTTAAATATATCCCTGTGAAAAACCAAAACACCAGTGTGTGTGTATAGTATTTGTCGTCAGATATATTTTCTTCATAAGTTGCTCCTTTCGAGAGGTTTTAAAGACGAAGGGGAAAGTGTTGAAGACTCTACCCGTAGGTACTAAACAAAGTCTGTCACATTCTGCCTTCACGGGTCTCTAAAAAAGTACTTTATCTTACCAGAGTATGTTTATCGAAGAGCAGAAGTGTGGCATCTACCACGCACTTTAATTGACTTAAAATGAAAAATGACATATTTGGATTTTTCTATTCATGATGAATGTGCAAAATAATAAATAAGCAGTATCCTAATGTCACTGTAGCCTGGTGTCAAGCCATATCCCAATGTCACCGTAGCCTGGTGTCAAGCAGTATCCTAATGTCACTGTAGCCTGGTGTCAAGCCATATCCTAATGTCACCGTAGCCTGGTGTCAAGCAGTATCCTAATGTCACTGTAGCCTGGTGTCAAGCCATATCCTAATGTCACTGTAGCCTGGTGTCAAGCCATATCCTAATGTCACCGTAGCCTGGTGTCAAGCAGTATCCTAATGTCACTGTAGCCTGGTGTCAAGCCGTATCCTAATGTCACTGTAGCCTGGTGTCAAGCCATATCCTAATGTCACTGTAGCCTGGTGTCAAGCAGTATCCTAATGTCACCGTAGCCTGGTGTCAAGCAGTATCCTAATGTCACTGTAGCCTGGTGTCAAGCAGTATCCTAATGTCACTGTAGCCTGGTGTCAAGCAGTATCCTAATGTCACTGTAGCCTGGTGTCAAGCAGTATCCTAATGTCACCGTAGCCTGGTGTCAAGCCATATCCTAATGTCACTGTAGCCTGGTGTCAAGCCATATCCTAATGTCACTGTAGCCTGGTGTCAAGCAGTATCCTAATGTCACTGTAGCCTGGTGTCAAGCAGTATCCTAATGTCACTGTAGCCTGGTGTCAAGCAGTATCCTAATGTCACCGTAGCCTGGTGTCAAGCAGTATCCTAATGTCACCGTAGCCTGGTGTCAAGCCATATCCTAATGTCACTGTAGCCTGGTGTCAAGCAGTATCCTAATGTCACCGTAGCCTGGTGTCAAGCAGTATCCTAATGTCACCGTAGCCTGGTGTCAAGCAGTATCCTAATGTCACCGTAGCCTGGTGTGATAAGTCATTTGACATTGAGAATTTTAAAAGGAGAGGATTCTGAAAATGTTTGAGGTCGACTAATCAACTGAAACAGAATTAACAATAACTACTGTTTATCAGCCATTCCATTTTCAAAGTACACAATCTAAATCGCAATCCTTTAAAACAATGTTCTATATAATGGATTTATGGCCATAATTTGTAATACTAAATCTAAACGCATTTTCAGATGGTCTAAATCATTACGGACAGACCTATCTGATATTTCACCAAATCTGGGTCCATTTTTGTGACAATTGAAAGGAGATAACATAGATTTGAGTTTATTTTTGGTTCACAAACCTGCTCTGAACCCACAAGCATCAAGGAAGTTCAGTCTGGTTTAACACTATAAGAGGAATAAGCTAAAAAAACATAGATATAAATAGACTTGGCGTAGTTGTGGAATACTATATGGGACTTATAGATGATTTGTGAGGATAACGCTAGCTGTATGCTTGCTGCAAGGTATTTTACTTTTTTTGCCCTCAATCTTGTGTTTAGCTTTATGCAGACGTATGTTGCATTTGAACCTGAAAACAGTAAAACTATACCTTAGAGGATTTTTTCCATCAGCTTATTGCACTGACATAAGAGAAAGAAAGAAAACAACCGTAAGGCCACACCATTTGAACAGATGAGTAACATTCAGTGCTTCAGTGTCCCAGATAAAACATCGTAGGTACCCGTCGTCTCCTTTTTGTCTCTACTTGGGCGCAAAAAAAAAAAAAAAAAAAACACGCGTGCTGTAATAAAATTACTCGAAATCAGACAAATCTCTTACACTAAACAGATCAGTGACATTCATTTACACATATTAAATAGTGTTTTCACATTCCAGTTGTGCATTTCTTTAACTGAGTCGAGTCCCCGTGTCCAGTTTGGAATTTCAAAAGGAAAATGGACAGGAATGAAGAGAGAGAGAAAGAGAGAGAGAGAGAGAGAGAGAGAGAGAGAGAGAGAGAGAGAGAGAGAGAGAGAGAGAGAAAGAGAGAGAGAGAGAGAAAGAGAGAAAGAGAGAAAGAGAGAGAGAAAGAGAGAGAGAAAGAGAGAGATAATAAAGTACAAGAAGTATGCATTGCAGGTGCTGAATCCTCATGGAAATGTACAGTGAAGTGCAAATTGAATGTGGACCGTTCAATTTGAAGGGAAATGACGGGGGTGGCTGGGAGTATACGGTAAGTTCCATTAGGACTTGGCTGGTAACACTTTCTTGGGGGTGGCTGGTTTCCTGGTTTGCCATAGGTGGCCGTGGATCGTGATGGCATCCACACTCGCCGACATGGTCTTGGCGGGAATCTGGCTGAACTGCTTCCTGTCCGAATTGTACTTGTAGAGACCCTCGATCATCTTGCTCATAATACTCTTGGGCCCGATGCCCGTCAACTTGGTGGCCTCGTCCGTGTCGGGGCTGTATACGTACAGGGAGCGGAACTGGCAACCCCCGTCCCTGAACAACACCAGGAAGTTGTTGGCTTCTGATTTCTCCATTTCCTGCAAAAGCGAAGCAAATAAATGATCATCATCATACAAGACAACAGACGTGTCGTGATGATTTTCTTTGTGACCTCTTGCTGCTTTTAAAAAAAAAATACAGTGACTTCTGGAGGTAAAAATGTCCGTTTTGAATATGAACACTAATCTGCATATTCTTCGAAAATAATCTATTAGAATTTACCATTTAGCAGACTTTTATCCCACTTAGAGTCATGTAAGCATCACCATGATCAAAGGAAAACCATTCATCTGAGAAGTTACTTTATTGTATTGATGAGCTGTACATTAAGATGACCAACACTGTAGAAATAGAATGACCAGATTACCTCCACAATCTTGTTCTTCTGACCTTCGTTGACCTTGCCCGCCAGGCAGCAGTGGGCTAGCGCGTTCTGGATTATATGCTTGTTCGATTTGGCACTCGGCTCCTTGTACAGTTTGGGCCCTGTGCAACACCAAGGGGGAAAAAATATGATCAATCGTCATAGCAACCACTCTACCAAGGGCCTCTGAGGTTGTGCCAGCAGTTTGTCAGTAAATCATTTATAGGCGTCATCTTAACGTCCCTCATCATGGAATCTCAAGAACAAGGGCCTTCTACGCTATCATCAGCCTCTTCTTGATCATTTCAGACTGAAATTTTGCTGAGTTCATTTCACTCTATTTTTGCTTGTCTCAAGTCAAAATCAATAATTAATGCACAACAATCATGGCATATATGCACGTTAGATTCAACATGTTACTCAACCAAATGTGCAGAGTAGGGGTTCGCAAAATTCCAGTAACTTTCCCAAAATGCACTGGTTTCTCAGAAATTCCAGTAACTTTCCCAAAATGCACTGGTTTCTCAGAAATTCCGGATGGAAGATTCCTGGAATCGAGAGAGAATAAGCAGAACATCTGGGAATCCGCCAACCTGGAATTCTGGAAAACCAGGGTGTTTTGGTTATCAGAATGTTCCTACCCTAGTGCAGAGTGACAAAAACGTAACTCAAGCTGTTAGTGCTATTCTAATTTGAAATAAGAAAATATGATAGCAATTTGAAATGATGAATTGGACACAAAACCAAAAGTCATAAACAGCATGAAGTGTCCCGCTGTATTTCAGAACTTAACAGAGATCATCAAGATCAGTTATAACACAGCTAATAAATGTGTCTTAGTGGTGATGAGGTGACCACCCACCCGTGTACTCGGCGTTTGACTTCACAGATGAGGCAGTGGAGCCATTCTCCCAATCGTCCTCCCCAGTCCGGCTCCCAGATCGACAAGGGGACAGAAAACCATCTGCAGAGTCAGGCCTGACACACACACACACACACACACACACACACACACACACACACACACACACACACACACACACACACACACACACAGGTAAAGCATTGTTACCTCATATGTAGAGTATAGCCTCTTTAAGGGCTTCAGTACAAAAACATTCAGCCGCACAAAATGTACGTGACTCCGTTTTCTTAGACTTCAAACAACTGTGAAGCAATGTGATGAAATCAAGTCTTCTATGGGGATGGTTACTACAAACACCTATATCTCAACCAGCACATCTGGTTGAGACAGACTTAGCATGGGGAAGAGGTGACGGTCTGTTAGTGAATGCAGCAAGTGGAATATAGGCAGGGATATTTCCTGTTTTGTGTAGAGAGGGCAACAAGCATTAAAGCAGGGGTTGATGGTGAGATCTGACAAGGTCACAGTGAAGGGTTTTGGTGGGACCATGAGGCATCACATGGTTCACGTTCATTAGGCACCAAACGGATGAAAACATTGCAAACGTGCTCCTTTGCATGCCCTAATGAACATAGCCCTGTACTTGGTATTGGCCCAGTGTCTTAAGACTTGCCATAAGAACTCACGTTCTTACATTTCCATTTTAGTAATTTAGCAGACACTCTTATCCAGAGCCACTAAACAGCAGTGAGTCATACTGGTCCCCGGTGGGAATCAAACCCACAACCCACTAGCTTTGCAAGCGCCATGCTCTACCAACTGAGCTACACATCTACAGAAGATGGGAGAGTGAGGTGGCTTCAGGTTTAAACTACTACACAGGAACTAACCTTCTCCTTCTCAGTTTAGGAGAGCTCAGTAAGAAGCACAGACTGCCAGAGTGTAAGCTGGCACTTCTGACAGTTCCAGAACATTAGGAGGTCAAAGAGAGAGTACGTAAGAAAGAGAGGGTAGGTAAGAAAAGAGGGGGTAGGTAAGAAAAGAGAGGGTAGGTCAGAAAAGAGAGGGTAGGTAAGAAAAGAGAGGGTAGGTAAGAAAGAGAGGGTAGGTAAGAAAGAGAGGGTAGGTAAGAAAGAGAGGGTAGGTAAGAAAGAGAGGGTAGGTAAGAAAGAGGGGGTAGGTAAGAAAGAGGGTAGGTCAGAAAGAGAGGGTAGGTAAGAAAGAGAGGGTAGGTAAGAAAGAGAGGATAGGTAAGAAAGAGAGGGTAGGTAAGAAAGAGAGGGTAGGTAAGAAAGAAAATGTAGGTAAGAAAGAAAATGTAGGTAAGAAAGAGAGTGTAGGTAAGAAAGAGAGGATAGGTAAGAAAGAGAGGGTAGGTAAGAAAGAGAGGGTAGGTAAGAAAGAAAATGTAGGTAAGAAAGAAAATGTAGGTAAGAAAGAGAGTGTAGGTAAAGAAAATAGAGGGTAGGTAAGAAAGAGAGGGTAGGTCAGAAAGAGAGGGTAGGTCAGAAAGAGAGGGTAGGTCAGAAAGAGAGGGTAGGTCAGAAAGAGAGGGTAGGTAAGAAAGAGAGGGTAGGTAAGAAAGAGAGGGTAGGTAAGAAAGAGAGGGTAGGTAAGAAAGAGAGGGTAGGTAAGAAAGAGAGGGTAGGTAAGAAAGAAAATGTAGGTAAGAAAGAGGGGTAGGTAAGAAAGAGAAGGTAGGTAAGAAAGAGAGGGTAGGTAAGAAAGAGAGGGTAGGTAAGAAAGAAAATGTAGGTAAGAAAGAGAGGGTAGGTAAGAAAGAGAGGGTAGGTAAGAAAGAAAATGTAGGTAAGAAAGAGAGGTTAGGTAAGAAAGAGGGTAGGTAAGAAAGAAAATGTAGGTAAGAAAGAAAATGTAGGTAAGAAAGAAAATGTAGGTAAGAAAGAAAATGTAGGTAAGAAAGAAAATGTAGGTAAGAAAGAAAATGTAGGTAAAGAAAAGAAGAATGCAGAGAATATAGAACGTGTTAGCTGGGTTAAAAGCTGTTGGTGGGAGAAAGGGGTTAACAAAGTAGGTCAGAAGTAATACTCAAGTTCAATGAAACAGTGTCAATAGTGTAATTTTAGGACGAATCCTAATTTCCACTTAAGTCAAATTTAATGTGGAAGTTAGGATTCACCACTTAAGAATAGAAGAAATGTTAAGATGAAATTCAAGTACGCCTACATATGCATAATTTGTATATACTGTAAACAGAAAGGTGTCTTACCTTGGGGTTCTCTTCTCAGATTGCACAGTGTCGCTGTCCCCCAGGTTGAGAGAGGGTAGAGACAAGTTGTCCCCCAGGTTGAGAGAGGCCAGAGACAAGCTGGGCACTGAAAAAACACGAGGTTGTGAAACCCAGATGTGAAACACAAGTTTGGCCAAAGACTGGACCACACAGTTACACCACGATCACAGACACAATGCCGTCAGACACACTTTGTGCCCACCTTGTCACGACTATCTGCAGTATCATCTGATGTGCGCAAACAAAAAAAACATACCTCCAGTATGTCTCAATTCAATTTGACAAGAATTTGATTTGGAGTTCACTTTCATAGTTAAAAATTGGACATTGGTTGCCTAGGAACCCACCCAGAGTCCCACATTGCATAAGGAAGTGTCTTTGCCAGACTACCAGAGATCGATACATGCAACACATTACAAGCTCAAATGAGTCAAATTGGTTTGGCAAAGCAGTTAAGAAATCCATCAGGGTTAACTACTGCATTTACAATGAGATGCTTTCCCAAGGAAGCAATGCAAATGGTTAGTAGCACTAGTAGATGGCATGCAGATCTCTACTACCACTAGAACCGTCTCCGGTCTGCCATAAGAAGCCATGCTGAGCTGCAGAGAAACAGTGTTTTACCACAGGAGGCACTGAGCTGCAGAGAAACAGTGTTTTACCACAAGAGGCACTGAGCTACAGAGAAATAGTGTTTTACCACAGGAGGCACTGAGCTGCAGAGAAATAGTGTTTTATCACGGGAGGCACTGAGCTGCAGAGAAACAGTGTTTTACCACAGGAGGCACTGAGCTACAGAGAAACAGTGTTTTATCACGGGAGGCACTGAGCTACAGAGAAATAGTGTTTTATCACGGGAGGCACTGAGCTACAGAGAAATAGTGTTTTACCACAGGAGGCACTGAGCTGCAGAGAAATAGTGTTTTACCACAGGAGGCACTGAGCTACAGAGAAATAGTGTTTTACCACAGGAGGCACTGAGCTGCAGAGAAATAGTGTTTTATCACAGGAGGCACTGAGCTGCAGAGAAACAGTGTTTTACCACAGGAGGCACTGAGCTACAGAGAAATAGTGTTTTATCACGGGAGGCACTGAGCTACAGAGAAATAGTGTTTTATCACGGGAGGCACTGAGCTGCAGAGAAATAGTGTTTTACCACAGGAGGCACTGAGCTACAGAGAAATAGTGTTTTATCACGGGAGGCACTGAGCTGCAGAGAAATAGTGTTTTACCACAGGAGACACTGAGCTGCAGAGAAACAGTGTTTTATCACGAGAGGCACTGAGCTACAGAGAAATAGTGTTTTATCACGGGAGGCACTGAGCTACAGAGAAACAGTGTTTTACCACAGGAGGCACTGAGCTACAGAGAAACAGTGTTTTATCACGGGAGGCACTGAGCTGCAGAGAAATAGTGTTTTATCACGGGAGGCACTGAGCTGCAGAGAAACAGTGTTTTACCACAGGAGGCACTGAGCTACAGAGAAATAGTGTTTTATCACGGGAGGCACTGAGCTACAGAGAAATAGTGTTTTATCACAGGAGGCACTGAGCTGCATAGAAATAGTGTTTTATCACAGGAGGCACTGAGCTGCAGAGAAACAGTGTTTTACCACAGGAGGCACTGAGCTACAGAGAAACAGTGTTTTATCACGGGAGGCACTGAGCTACAGAGAAATAGTGTTTTACCACAGGAGGCACTGAGCTACAGAGAAAGTGTTTTATCACGGGAGGCACTAAGCTGCATAGAAATAGTGTTTTATCACGGGAGGCACTGAGCTGCAGAGAAATAGTGTTTTACCACAGGAGACACTGAGCTGCAGAGAAACAGTGTTTTATCACGAGAGGCACTGAGCTACAGAGAAATAGTGTTTTATCACGGGAGGCACTGAGCTACAGAGAAACAGTGTTTTATCACGAGAGGCACTGAGCTGCAGAGAAATAGTGTTTTACCACAGGAGGCACTGAGCTACAGAGAAATAGTGTTTTACCACAGGAGGCACTGAGCTGCAGAGAAATAGTGTTTTACCACAGGAGACACTGAGCTACAGAGAAACAGTGTTTTATCACGGGAGGCACTGAGCTGCAGAGAAACAGTGTTTTATCACGGGAGGCACTGAGCTGCAGAGAAACAGTGTTTTATCACGGGAGGCACTGAGCTGCAGAGAAACAGTGTTTTATCACGGGAGGCACTGAGCTACAGAGAAATAGTGTTTTATCACGGGAGGCACTGAGCTGCAGAGAAATAAAGCTAGCTGTGGTGGCATGCTCAGGCACAATCGCCACGCCAACACAACACCACCATTGACTCCTGACTCTTGAGAGAGGTCGTCTCCACGGTTACCTGCTGCCCTGGCCGGGGACCTGGAGGAGTCCATGCTGTCCCGGTGGATGGACCTGGGCCGGGCTCTCCTATGCTTGGCGCCGGGCGGCCGCTGCGGCTTCTTCACCGTGTCCATGTCCTCCATGAGCTTGAGCTGCTTCCTCCTCAGGTACTCCTGCTTGATTAACTCCCGGCGAGTTTTCTCATCTTCCTTCCTCGCGTGCTCTTCCTCCGCTTTCACTCTGAGAGGGAAGAGGAATGGTCGTTTATGAGCGTCAATAGAAGACCGTAGATTATACTAGATGAAGAACAGCTAAATCTATGACCGAGACGTACATAAACTATGGGATGTAATTGTTCATAGCATGAGACCAAACAACCGGTAGTAAATGTAGTTCAATCCATTACATCACCATTTGATGTACTTTGACAAATACAATTTGATTAGTTAACATTTAAAGGCATGATGCTCTCATACATATATGCAAATCCACATCCAGACACTCCCACTTGATTGTAGAGTAAACAGGCTTTTAAATGTTTTATTTATTTTTGATTAAGTTTCCTCTACAATCAAGTGGGAGTGTCTGGACGTGGGTTTGCATATATGTATGCGAGCACGCGTGAGGTGGAAGGGAATACATAGTATGCACCGTGACTCCTCCTTCTTCCGCTCTAGCTCCGCCTCCTGCTGCAGCCTCTTCTGCTGCGTTTCCTTGTCCCTCTTCAGCCTCTTCTCCAGGAGAGCAGCTCTCTTCTGAGCCATGTTGTCTTCCCTGTTCCCATCACCCTGTGGGCAGAGACACACAGTCAGTCACAGCCAGGAACCCACTACAGGGTCGCAATTCAGAAAACTTGTATGTAGAACAAACATGACATGTAGAATAAGGAATCACATTGGCTCTATTCATGGATTTTCTATCTGCTACGTAGTGTGGCTACTGAACGTAGTCCAGGAATTCCCTGGCTAACGTGAGCGGTTGTTGGTTTTTTTCTGGTACATTTAAAGGAGCAGTTTCACAGACCAAGATTATACAGTCCCTATTCCCCTGGACTGAAAATCACTTTAAGTATTGACTCCCCTGAGAACATGCTCGCACTGTCAATGGAGACTTTTAATTGATCTGCTGCTCTTTAATTATTTGTTACTTTTATCTCTTACTTTTTTTGAGTGTGTATGTGGAGGGGGGGGGGGTTATTTTCGTAACACTATTGTTGGTTAAGGGCTTGTAAAAGTAAGCATTTCACTTGGCGCAAATATGACGAATACAATTTGATTTGATTGAGCATGGTTTTTAGTCTAAGAGTCTGGCCCCTTGTTGAGTGTATTCAAGTAATTTTACAACTAAACTGTGATCTCTCTATTAGCATCCCTGTGCTGACCAATGTTTCTTACTATAGCACACTCAAGATCCAATACCACGTGCAAAAACGGATCATTTGATTTCAAATGTGACCTCGCCACAACTATCCAACAACTAGCTCAACATCTCTGCCAACCCACTTTTCAGCAGCTGCATTTGAATAATTCACAAGCTCCAGTTTCGTGACCTAGATGAAGCCACAGACGACTGGCTAGTTACCGTCCTCACAATAGGAAGAACCATGTTGTCCTCAGCCCGACCTATTTAAAGAGCCATTCCTCATCTCATATTAAAAAAAAGAGTGTTTCCTTTCCAAAAAAACAAAGATGGCTGCCAACAGAACCAAAGCAAATTGCTTTGTCATAGAACTGGGGCACAGGTTTTTTTTTCTTCAATTACTTAAGAAAATAGTAATTTTTGGCAGCCAAATGTCCAGAATCTGTCATTTACACACTGACATTTACATTTACATTTAAGTCATTTAGCAGACGCTCTTATCCAGAGCGACTTACAAATTGGTGCATACACCTTATGACAACCAGTGGAACAGCCACTTGCATCTAAATCTTGTTGGGGGAGAAGGGGGGTGAGAAGGATTACTTACCCTTACTTACCCTATCCTAGGTATTCCTTGAAGAGGTGGGGTTTCAGGTGTCTCCGGAAGGTGGTGGTTGACTCCGCTGTCCTGGCGTCGTGAGGGAGTTTGTTCCACCATTGGGGGCCAGAGCAGCGAACAGTTTTGACTGGGCTGAGCGGGAACTGTACTTCCTCAGTGGTAGGGAGGCGAGCAGGCCAGAGGTGGATGAACGCAGTGCCCTTGTTTGGGTGTAGGGCCTGATCAGAGCCTGGAGGTACTGAGGTGCCGTTCCCCTCACAGCTCCGTGGCGAGCACCATGGTCTTGTAGCGGATGCGAGCTTCAACTGGAAGCCAGTGGAGAGAGCGGAGGAGCGGGGTGACGTGAGAGAACTTGGGAAGGTTGAACACCAGACGGGCTGCGGCGTTCTGGATGAGTTGTAGGGGTTTAATGGCACAGGCAGGGAGCCCAGCCAACAGCGAGTTGCAGTAATCAAGACGGGAGATGACAAGTGCCTGGATTAGGACCTGCGCCGCTTCCTGTGTGAGGCAGGGTCGTACTCTGCGGATGTTGTAGAGCATGAACCTACAGGAACGGGACACCGCCTTGATGTTAGTTGAGAACGTCAGGGTGTTGTCCAGGATCACGCCAAGGTTCTTAGCGCTCTGGGAGGAGGACACAATGGAGTTGTCAACCGTGATGGCGAGATCATGGAACGGGCAGTCCTTCCCGGGAGGAAGAGGAGCTCCGTCTTGCTGAGGTTCAGCTTGAGGTGGTGATCCGTCATCCACACTGATATGTCTGCCAGACATGCAGAGATGCGATTCGCCACCTGGTCATCAGAAGGGGGAAAGGAGAAGATTAATTGTGTGTCGTCTGCATAGCAATGATAGGAGAGACCATGTGAGGTTATGACAGAGCCAAGTGACTTGGTGTATAGCGAGAATAAGAGAGGGCCTAGAACAGAGCCCTGGGGGACACCAGTGGTGAGAGCGCGTGGTGAGGAGACAGATTCTCGCCACGCCACCTGGTAGGAGCGACCTGTCAGGTAGGACGCAATCCAAGCGTGGGCCGCGCCGGAGATGCCCAACTCGGAGAGGGTGGAGAGGAGGATCTGATGGTTCACAGTATCGAAGGCAGCCGATAGGTCTAGAAGGATGAGAGCAGAGGAGAGAGAGTTAGCTTTAGCAGTGCGGAGCGCCTCCGTGATACAGAGAAGAGCAGTCTCAGTTGAATGACTAGTCTTGAAACCTGACTGATTTGGATCAAGAAGGTCATTCTGAGAGAGATAGCGGTAGAGCTGGCCAAGGACGGCACGCTCAAGAGTTTTGGAGAGAAAAGAGAGAAGGGATACTGGTCTGTAGTTGTTGACATCGGAGGGATCGAGTGTAGGTTTTTTCAGAAGGGGTGCAACTCTCGCTCTCTTGAAGACGGGAGGGACGTAGCCAGCGGTCAGGGATGAGTTGATGAGCGAGGTAAGGTAAGGGAGAAGGTCTCCGGAAATGGTCTGGAGAAGAGAGGAGGGGATAGGGTCAAGCGGGCAGGTTGTTGGGCGGCCGGCCGTCACAAGACGCGAGATTTGATCTGGAGAGAGAGGGAGAAAGAGGTCAGAGCATAGGGTAGGGCAGTGTGAGCAGAACCAGCGGTGTCGTTTGACTTAGCAAACGAGGATCGGATGTCATCGACCTTCTTTTCAAAATGGTTGACGAAGTCATCTGCAGAGAGGGAGGGGGGGGGGGGGGAGGATTCAGGAGGGAGGAGAAGGTGGCAAAGAGCTTCCTAGGGTTAGAGGCAGATGCTTGGAATTTAGAATGGTAGAAAGTGGCTTTAGCAGCAGAGACAGAGGAGGAAAATGTAGAGAGGAGGGAGTGAAAGGATGCCAGGTCCGCAGGGAGGCGAGTTTTCCTCCATTTCCGCTCGGCTGCCCGGAGCCCTGTTCTGTGAGCTCGCAATGAGTCGTCGAGCCACGGAGCGGGAGGGGAGGACCGAGCCGGCCTGGAGGATAGGGGACATAGGGAGTCAAAGGATGCAGTAAGGGAGGAGAGGAGGGTTGAGGAGGCAGAATCAGGAGATAGGTTGGAGAAAGTTTGAGCAGAGGGAAGAGAAGATAGGATGGAAGAGGAGAGAGTAGCGGGGGAGAGAGAGCGAAGATTGGGACGGCGCGATACCATCCGAGTAGGGGCAGTGTGGGAAGTGTTGGATGAGAGCGAGAGGGAAAAGGATACAAGGTAGTGGTCGGAGACTTGGAGGGGAGTTGCAATGAGGTTAGTGGAAGAACAGCATCTAGTAAAGATGAGGTCAAGCGTATTGCCTGCCTTGTGAGTAGGGGGAGGGTGAGAGGGTGAGGTCAAAAGAGGAGAGGAGTGGAAAGAAGGAGGCAGAGAGGAATGAGTCAAAGGTAGACGTGGGGAGGTTAAAGTCGCCCAGAACTGTGAGAGGTGAGCCGTCCTCAGGAAAGGAGCTTATCAAGGCATCAAGCTCATTGATGAACTCTCCGAGGGAACCTGGAGGGCGATAAATGATAAGGATGTTAAGCTTGAAAGGGCTGGTAACTGTGACAGCATGGAATTCAAAGGAGGCAATAGACAGATGGGTAAGGGGAGAAAGAGAGAAAGACCACTTGGGAGAGATGAGGATCCCGGTGCCACCACCCCGCTGACCAGAAGCTCTCGGGGTGTGCGAGAACACGTGGGCGGACGAGGAGAGAGCAGTAGGAGTAGCAGTGTTATCTGTGGTGATCCATGTTTCCGTCAGTGCCAAGAAGTCAAGGGACTGGAGGGAGGCATAGGCTGAGATGAACTCTGCCTTGTTGGCCGCAGATTGGCAGTTCCAGAGGCTACCAGAGACCTGGAACTCCACGTGGGTCGTACGCGCTGGGACCACCAGGTTAGGGTGGTCGCGGCCACGCGGTGTGGAGCGTTTGTATGGTCTGTGCAGAGAGGAGAGAACAGGGATAGACAGACACATAGTTGACAGGCTACAGAAAAGGCTACGCTAATGCAAGGAAATTGGAATGACAAGCGGACTACACGTCTCGAATGTTCAGAAAGTTAAGCTTACGTAGCAAGAATCTTATTGACTAAAATGATTAAAATGATACAGTACTGCTAAAGTAGGCTAGCTGGCAGTAGCTGCGTTGTTGACACTACACTAATCAAGTCGTTCCGTTGAGTGTAATAATTCTACAGTGCTGCTATTCGGGGCTAGCTGGCAAGCTAGCAGTGTTGTTTACGTTACGTTGAGTTAAAAGAACGACAATAGCTGGCTAGCTAACCTAGGGAATCGGTCTAGACTACACAATTATCTTTGAAACAAAGACGGCTATGCAGCTAGCCACGATCAAACAAATCAAACCGCTGCACTGCAATGAAACGAAAATGTGAAACCACCTGACCGGGTTGTTGAATTCAAAACAGCAGACGTTGGCTAGCTGTTAGCAGTTAGCTGTTGGCTAGCTAGCAGAGTCTCCTACGTTAAGGACGACAAATAGCTGGCTAGCGAACCTCAGTGAATTAAGATAATCACTCCAAGGCTACACACACTAAACTACACAATTATCTTGGAAACAAAGACAGCTATGTAGCTAGTTAACACTGAACTAATCAAGTCGTACAGTTGAGTGAATAGCACTACAGTGATGCTAATCTGTGTGCGTTAGCTAGCTCCTGGGCGAATAGCAGTGAAGGCTACGTTAGGGCGACGAAATACGATAATTATGCAATTATCTCTGATACAAGGACGGCTATGTAGCTAGCTAAGAAGAATTGCTAAGATTAGACAAATCAACCGTTGTACTATAATGAAATGTAATGACGTAATGGCTATTGTTTTGGAGATTATTCAGATGGAAAATATTCCCTAACATTAAAGTCATTCCAACTGTACAGTGAGTGAAAACAGTTGAAATAGCAACTGTATTAAAAAGGTCATACAGAACATTTGCCTCTGGGGACACTCTTGAGCCAAAAGGGGTTCTCTAAATGGACAGAAATATTGAAATGACCAACGGAGGCTGCTGAGGGGAGGACGGCTCATAATAATGTGTGGAAAAGAGCACACATGGAAACCAATGTGTTTTATGTGTGAATCTAATCTAGTTCTCTAATTCTCTCCTTCTCTCTTTCTTTCTCTCTCTCGGAGGACCTGAGCCCCAGGACTACCTGACATGATGACTCCTTGCTGTCCCCAGTCCACCTGGCCATGCTGCTGCTCCAGTTTCAACTGGCCTGGGCCCTAGGACCATGTCCCAGGACTACCTGACATGATGACTCCTTGCTGTCCCCAGTCCACCTGGCCATGCTGCTGCTCCAGTTTAAACTGTTCTGCCTTACTATTATTCAACCATGCTGGTCATTTATGAACATTTGAACATCTTGGCCACGTTCTGTTATAATCTCCACCCGGCACAGCCAGAAGAGGACTGGCCACCCCACATATGCTCTCTCTAATTCTCTCTTTCTTTCTCTCTCTCGGAGGACCTGAGCCCTAGGACCGTGCCCCAGGACTACCTGACACGATGGCTCCTTGCTGTCCCCAGTCCACCTGACTGTGCTGCTGCTCCAGTTTCAACTGTTCTGCCTTATTATTATTCGACCATGCTGGTCATTTATGAACATTTGAACATCTTGGTCATGTTCTGATATAATCTCTACCCGGCACAGCCAGAAGAGGACTGGCCACCCCACATAGCCCGGTTCCTCTCTAGGTTTCTTCCTAGGTTTTGGCCTTTCTAGGGAGTTTTTCCTAGCCACCGTGCTTTTACACCTGCATTGTTTGCTGTTTGGGGTTTTAGGCTGGGTTTCTGTACAGCACTGAGATATCAGCTGATGTACGAAGGGCTATATAAATACATTTGATTTTATTTGATGTATCTGATACCATTCCATTTATTCCGCTCCAGCCATTACCACGAGCTCATCCTCCCAATTAAAGGTGCCACCAACCTCCTGTTTCTCATAAATATTAACAACTAAACAACTTCCATAGTGTATCTTATAACTTCCTACCTTAAAGAAAAAGCCACAGGACATTTTCTCGTTATTGCCATAGGTCCCCTGCATGCCTTCACTCTCCTCCATCCCCTCTCCCTCCAGGGGCTTGAGCACGTACAGAGGCACCTCAATCAGGTTGCTTCTGGCCTGGCCAAACATGTCCGAGATAAGGGGGGTCTCTGTGGGGGTGACCGTAAAGGACTCTTTCACTGGCTGGGCCAGCACTTCAGATACGGTCGACATTATTATGGGTTTAATCTCCTCCATTTTGTACTTGTGCTTCTCCTCCTCCATTTCCTTCTCCTCCGCATCATCCTTCTTGGAAATCTCTAGTGTCCCTTGTTGTGTTCTCTGGTTGTTTTTGGATGGGGAGGAGGGTGACGATGCACTAACAGCCTCTCTCTCTGGGGACAGCACATGCTCAGTGTCCCCGTCACCGATCTCAGGGGTTTCACCGGTGGGTTTGTCCCCCAGGTAGGTGAAGGCCATGGCCTGCCATGGGGAGAAACGGCGCAGGCGGGGGAGGCTGTCCACGGACTGGGGCGCCGTCAGGCAGCGGTTATAGGGGGCCAGCTTAAGCTCACTGGGGCGAGGCGTGCGGGGGTTCCGTGAGTGGACGGAGGCCGACTTCCTCTTGATGCTGGTGGGCGAGCGGTGGGCGGAGCGAGGTGAGTCTGTCGGGGAGGGCGAGTCGGAGGAGCGGACAGAGGCGCGAGCATATTTCTGGGGTGAGGGCTGGGTCTCGGGAGGGGGAATGACCCAGGCCTGTTTTTGCCGTTGTTCCCTCATGGCCATGATGACCTCTTGCTGCTGGGCCAGGCGCTGCATCTCCATCTGCAGGAAGCCCAGTGAGTGGTTGAGCTTCTCCATGGAGCGTGTGTAGTTCGCTAGATCCACCTCGCTGGGACCTTGACCTCCCTCTTCTCCCGTGCTTCTTCCTGGGGATTTCAGCCAGCAGACCCCGAAGGGCGCCTGCCCCTGCTCGGCCTTCTCTGCAGTCATCTTCCCCATTTCCTCCTCTCCTCCTCCTACTGAGGCACAGTCGGCCTTCCTCTTGACCACGTCCAGGAAAGTGGAGTGGTCCATCCTCTGGCGGTGAAGCGTAAACGCTGCCTCCACCTTCTTCTTCTGCGTCTCAATGGCTTTTCGCTTCTCCTCCAGGCACATGTGCAGCTGAACCATCTCCGTTGCCATGGCCTGAGCCGGGTCACTAGGTGGAGGGGCCAGGGCTGGCCCAGTGGGAGGGGCTTGGGTAAGGGGCATGCTCTGTTGATGAATGGGGCTGTGCTCTGGGGTGGGTGCCCAGGAGACGGACAGGGCGAGGCCCAGTTCTGAGCCCTCGGGGGTGGTCTTGAGGGAGCTGCCCCCCCCGCTGCTGCTGCTGCTCGTTCTTCTCCCTGATTCGGGTTTGCTGAGCTTCCGGAACTTCTGCTCTGCGAAGCTGGTCATCTTGATGCCGGAGCTAGTGGAGGGAGATTTGCCGTAGCTTGAGCTGCTGAGGCAGGGGCTGAGTGTGTCCATGTCCAGCTCTATGTTCGTAGCTTCCCCCAGCGAAGAGTCCTCGTCCAGCATCTCAGCGATGTCCTCCGTCCTCAAGTGGATGTCTGTGTCCACCTCTGTGGTTTTAGTGGTGTCCAGTGAGTCCATGTCCATGTTCTCCTGTTGGGCCTTGGGGTGCAGGCCGACTACACCTCTTCCTCGGTTTTGACTGTGCAGGAAGAAGCCATGGTTGATACCCTCTGTCAGGGAGCATTGTGGGGGCTTCCTCCCGATGTTGTGGATGATCTGCAGGGCCTCCTCCATGCTGGGTATGGCTGCTCCTTTTCCATGCCCATCCAGGGCTGAGGAGCCATTGGGTTGAGGTCTGCCAGGCTGTCTTGGCAGATCGGGGCCTGCTAGGCTGTCCGGGCAGCCCTCCTCCTCAATGCCCACGCCCTGCCCATTGATGGGCTGGAAGGACAGGATCCTCTTCATGCCCCGGGGCATTTGGTGGATCTTGAAGCCCTCTGTGCTGGTAGAGCGAGTCATGGCATGGCCAGGGGGAGTAGACGTCTGAGTGTCCTCTTTGTCGAAAGGAATGTCGAAGGATACCCCGTAAGGCCCAGACCTGGTAAAAACAAACAGTCCATCCATCCATTGTTGTGTGTAGTGCATTTAATAATCCCACAGCCCAAAAACTAAGACACAACTAAACCAGTGTAATGAAAGCATAACAGGCGTACGATTTCACATCAGAAACATCCTACTCATATACCAAACGATAATGTCAATTTATTCACATAGTCCGTGACACTCACCTTTTCTCCTTGGTTCCTACGTCCACAAAGGACATCGAGGTCGATCTCTTCATTTCACCTGGATGATGAGAATGAACAAAATAAGCATTGAATATCAGATATAAGGGACTCCATTCAAATTCAATTGTTTATTAATGTTGAAAGCCAAAAGTTTGAAGTGATCTTGTTACCCGAGTTCCTAGGTTGAGGCCGGAGAGGCAGACTAGAGAGAGAGAGACATTTAGAAAATTAGATTGACAAATCATGAAAACTTAATGAAAGCTTTTTTTTTTTATTCTTTTTTTTTTAAAGCTTTGGCCCCCCATAGCTTGAGCAATATATAATGTATGTCCAACACAGAATAGCATTCCATATAAGTTTGTATAACATCTACCCAATATCCCCTGTAGTTGCTGTAACTTTTAACAGATAACCACATCAAAATAATCCAGGTCAGAAGAGCTTTGGTGAGCTGTATTGTACTGAACTGTAGTGAGCTGAACCGAGTTGTATTGAACTGAGCTGTACCGAGTTGTACTGAACTGTAGTGAGCTGAACCGAGTTGTATTGAACTGAGCTGAACCGAGTTGTATTGAACTGAGCTGAACCGAGTTGTATTGAACTGAGCTGAATTGAGTTGTATTGAACTGAGCTGTATTGAGCTGAGCTGAATTGAGCTGTATTGAACTGAGCTGAATTGAACTGAGCTGTATTGAACTGAGCTGTATTGAACTGAACTGAGCTGAATTGAACTGAACTGAGCTGAATTGAACTGAACTGAGCTGAATTGAACTGAACTGAACCGAGTTGTATTGAACTGAGCTGAACCGAGTTGTATTGAACTGAGCTGAATTGAGTTGTATTGAACTGAGCTGTATTGAGCTGAGCTGAATTGAGCTGTATTGAACTGAGCTGAATTGAACTGAGCTGTATTGAACTGAGCTGTATTGAACTGAACTGAGCTGAATTGAACTGAACTGAGCTGAATTGAACTGAACTGAGCTGAATTGAACTGAACTGAGCTGTATTGAACTGAACTGAGCAGTATTGAACTGAGCAGTATTGAACTGAGCAGTATTGAACTGAGCAGTATTGAACTGAGCAGTATTGAACTGAGCAGTATTGAACTGAGCCGTATTGAACTGAGCCGTATTGAACTGAGCCGTATTGAACTGAGCAGTATCGAACTGAGCAGTATCGAACTGAGCAGTATCGAACTGAGCAGTATCGAACTGAGCAGTATCGAACTGAGCAGTATCGAACTGAGCAGTATCGAACTGAGCAGTATCGAACTGAGCAGTATCGAACTGAGCAGTATTGAACTGAGCCGTATTGAACTGAGCCGTATTGAACTGAGCCGTATTGAACTGAGCCGTATTGAACTGAGCCGTATTGAACTGAGCCGTATTGAACTGAATTGAACTGAGCCGTATTGAACTGAATTGAACTGAGCTGTATTGAACTGAGCTGTATTGTATTGAACTGAGGTGAATGATACTGTATTGAACTGAGCTGAACTGTATTGAACTGAGCTGAATTGAACCTGAGCTGAACTGAATTGAACTGAGCTGAATTGAACTGAGCTGAACTGGGCTGTATTGAACTGAGCTGTATTGAACTGTACTGTACTCACCTAAGTAATAGAATGTGTGCTACTGCAGTTCTATTGTAGTTGTTCAGTCATTATTGTAAAATACAATATTTTCTTCATAATGACTAGTCTCTTCCCACAGTGGAGCATGCAGGGCACCTTGGGTCTGGCGAGAGAGACCAGACTTCTCACTAACCAAACGCAACATGTCAAGTGTTGGTCCCATGTTTCATGAGGTGAAATAAAAGATCCCAGAAATGTTCCATATGCACAAAAACTTATTTCTCTCAAATGATGTGCATAAATTTGTTTACATCTTTGTTAGTGAGCATCTCTCCTTTGTCAATATAATCCATCCGACTGACAGGTGTGGCATATCAAGAAATCGATTAAACAGCATGATCAATACACAGAGTTTTGAGGGAGCGTGCAATTGGAATGCTGACTGCAGGAATGTCCACCAAAGCTGTTGCCAGAGATTTGAATGTTCATTTCTCTACCATAAGCCGACTCCAAAGCCGTTTTAGAGAATTTGGCAGTACGTCCAACTAGCTACACAATCGCAAACCATGCGTAACCACGCCAGCCCAGGACCTCTAAATCCAGGTTATTCACCTGCGGGATCATCTGAGACCAGCCACCTGGACTGCTAATGAAACCGAGGAGAAACTGTCTGTATTAAAGCCCTTTTATGGGGGAAAACTCATTCTGATTGGCCTGGCTCCCAAGTGGGTGGGCCTACGCCCTCTAAGGCCCACCCATGGCTGCGCCACTGCCCATAGATGAGGGCCTAATTCATTTAAATTGACTGATTTCATTATGTGAACTGTAACTCAGTAAAATTGTTGAAATTACTGCATGTTACATTTACATACAGTACCAGTCAAAATATTGGACACCTACTCATTCATTTTTTAAAACTATTTTTCTACATTGTAGAATACTAGTGAAGACTTCAAAACCATCAAAATTACGCATATGGAATCATGTAGTAACCAAAAAAAGTGTTAAACTAATCTAAATCTATTTTATATTTGAGATTCTTCAAATAGCCACCCTTTGCCTTGATTACAGCGTTGCACACTCTTGGCATTCTCTCAACCAGCTTCACCTAGAATGCTTTTCCAACATGGTCTTGAAGGAGTTCCCACATATGCTGAGCACTTGTTGGCTTGCTTTTCCTTAACTCTGCGGTCCAACTCATCCCAAGCCATCTCAATTGGGTTGAAGTCGGGTGACTGTTGAGGCCATGTCATCTGATGCAACACTCCATCACACTCCTTCTTGGTCAAATAGCTCTTACACAGCCTGGAGGTATGTTTTGGGTCATTGTCCTGTTAAAAACTAAAAATGATAGTCCCATTAAGCGCAAAGAGTTGGATGGGGAGCTTTGCTGCACAGCTATTTTCAGGTTTCTCCAGAGATGTTCGATCGGGTTCAAATCCAGGCTCTGAATGGGCCACTCAAGGACATTCAGAGACTTGTCCCAAAGCCACTTCTGCGTTGTTGCTGTGTGCTTAGGGTTTTTGTCCTGTTGGAAGGTGAACATTTGCCCCAGTCGGAGGTCCTGAGCAGGTTTTCATCAAGGATATCTCTGTACTTTGCTCCATTAATCTTTGCCTCGATCCTGACTAGTCTCCCAATCCCTGCCACTGGAAAACATCCCCACAGAATGATGATGCCACCACAATGCTTCACCGTAAGGATGGTGCCAGGGTTCCTCAAGACGTGACCCTTGACATTCAAGCCAAATAGGTCAATATTGGTTTCAACAGACCAGAGAATCTTGTTTCTGGGAGTCCTTTAGGTGCCTTTTGGCAAATTCCAAGCGGGCTGTTATGTGCCTTTTACTGAGGAGTGGCTTCCGTCTGGCCACTCTACCATAAAGGCCTGATTGGTGGAGTGGTACAGAGATGGTTGTCCTTCTGGAAGGTTCTCCCATCTCCACAGAGGAACTCTGAAGCTCTGTCAGAGTGACCATCGGGTTCTTGGGCACCTCCATGACCAAGGCCATTCTTCATCGATTGCTCAGTTTGGTAGGGCCACCAGCTCTAGGAACAGTCTTGGTGGTTTCAAACGTCTTCCATTTAAGAATGATGGAGGCCACTGTGTTCTTGGGGACCTTCAATGCTGCAGAAATGTTTTGGTACCCTTCCCCAGATCTGTGCCTCGACACTATCCTGTCTCGGAGCTCTACAGACAATTCCTTCGACCTCATGGCTTGGTTTTTGCTCTGACATGCACTGTCATCTGTGGGACCTTATATAGACAGCTGTGTACCTTTCAAATCATGTCCAATGAATTGAATTTACCACAAGTGGACTCCAATCAAATTGTAGAAAAATCTCAAGGATGATCAATGGAAACAGGATGCACCTGAGGTCAATTTCGAGTCTCATAGCAAAGGGTCTGAATAAGGCTGTAACGTAACAAAATGTGGAAAAAGTCAAGGGGTCTGAATATTTTCCCGAAGGAACTATATATACTGTATTTGCCATTTAGCAGACACTTTTATCCAAAGCGACCTACAGTACACTCTTGGGAAAAAAAGGGTTCCAAAAGGGCTCTTTGGTTGTCCCAAAAGGAGAACCCTTTTTGGATCCAGGTAGAACTATTTTGGGTTCCATGTAGAACCTTCTGTGGAAAGGGTTCTACATCAAATTAAGTTGTATTTGTCACATGCGCCGAACACAACAGGTTAACCAACAATAAAATAACAATAAAGAGGCTATATACAAGGAGTACCGGAACCGGGTCAATGTGCAGGGGTATGAGTTAGTCGAGGTCATATGTACATGTAGGTAGAGGTAAAGTGACTGTTCATAGATAAATAACAGTGACTAGCAGCAGCGTATGTGAAGAGTGTGAAGGAATGTGAATGTACGTGTGTCGTCAATATGTGTGTGTGTGTGTGTGTGTGTGTGTGTGTACATCGAGCCTGAGCAAGAGAGTCAGTGCAAATAGTCCGGGTAGCCACTTGATTAACTGTTCAGCAGTCTTATGGCTTGGTGGTAGAAGCTGTTTAGAAGCCTCTTGGACCTAAACTTGGCGCTCCGGTACCGCTTGCCGTGCGGTACCAGAGAGAACAGTCTATGACTTGGGTGACAATTTTTAGGGCATTCCTCTGACACCACCTGGTATGGAGGTCCTGGATGGCAGGAAGCTCGGCCTGTACTGGGCCCTACACACTACCCTCTGTAGCGCCTTGCGGTCGGATGTTGAGCAGTTGCCATACCCGGCTGTGATGAAACCATCATGCTCTCGATGGTGCAGCTGTAGAACCTTTTGAGGATCTGAGTTCAAAATATCTTCAGCCTCCCAAGGGTTACTGCACTGTTGGAGCTACATCCACAATAACATCTGTTAAATATGTGTATGCGTCCAATAACATTTTATTTGAATAGGTGTTGTTAAGAGGGCACGACAACTGTCTTGGTGTGTTAATAATAAATACTTCTACCTGGAACCAAAAATAATTCTACAAAATAATTCTACCTGGAACCAAAAATAGTTCTACCTGGAACCAAAAATAGTTCTACCTGGAACCAAAAATAGTTCTACCTGGAACCAAAAATAGTTCTACCTGGAACCAAAAATAGTTCTACCTGGAACCAAAAATAATTCTACCTGGAACCAAAAATAGTTCTACCTGGAACCAAAAATAGTTCTACCTGGAACCAAAAATAGTTCTACCTGGAACCAAAAATAGTTCTACCTGGAACCAAAAATAGTTCTACCTGGAACCAAAAATAATTCTACCTGGAACCAAAAATAATTCTACCTGGAACCAAAAATAATTCTACCTGGAACCAAAAATAATTCTACCTGGAAACAATGGGGTTCTACCTGGAACCAAAAATAGTTCTACCTGGAACCAAACATAGTTCTACCTGGAACCAAAAATAGTTCTACCTGGAACCAAAAATAGTTCTACCTGGAACCAAAAATAGTTCTACCTGGAACCAAAAATAGTTCTACCTGGAACCAAAAATAGTTCTACCTGGAACCAAAAATAGTTCTACCTGGAACCAAAAATAGTTCTACCTGGAACCAAAAAGGGTTATTCAAATGGTTCTCCTATGAGAAGAGTGCAGTGTGTGAATACATCTTCTTATGGGTTCCCCCAGTGGGAATCAAACATGCTGTAACAACTGAGTCACACTGGACCATTAATGAATAACAAATAGTACCTGGGTGGTTCTGGGCTGGGCGGTCTCTCCATGAAGCTCTTCTTGGTGACATTGGAGATGGGAACGGAGGGAATGTTCCGCAACGATGTGAGGGCTGGCTCTGAAAACACAAACACCATAACTCTCATTAAAACAAATCCATAGAGCAGGAATGATTTCACTGGGATGTCTGAAAGTTTGACAAAAATAAATAAAAAATAAACTGTTCTGAAGTACGAAACACGATTTCCCCGTCTTACCTTCAGTATCCAGAACTCTTGGTTGTACAAAGGAGGGTTTCACCTCTTCAAACCAACAGAACAGCTCGGCCAGGAACACAAGGTAGTTATTCTGGAAAAGACCAAAACACAGACAGGATATGGGGTTGAGGCATGTAGTAAATAGAAAGAGCCCAACACCTGCCAAAATAACCCTGCAACATGAACTCGTTGAGAAAAGCATGACAATTCACAATTGTCAAATGTAGTATAGGTAGGGAGGTAGGCTAGTTGAGAACCTTTATTTAACCAGGTAGGCTAGTTGAGAACAAGTTCTCATTTACAACTGCGACCTGGCCAAGATAAAACAAAGCAGTGTGACACAGACAACAACACAGAGTTACACATGGAATAAACAATAAACAAGCCAATAACACAATAAACAAGTCAATGACACAGTAGAGAAAAGAAAGTCTATATACAGTGTGAGCAAAAGGCATGAGGAGGTAGGCAATAAATAGACCATAGGAGCGAATAATTACAATTTAGCAGATTATCACTGGAGTGATAAATGAGCAGATGATGATGTGCAAGTAGAGATACTGGTGTGCAAAAGAGCAGAAAAGTAAATGAATAAAAACAGTATGGGGATGAGGTAGGTAAATTGGGTGGTATTTACAGATGGACTATGTACAGCTGCAGCGATTGGTTAGCTGCTCAGATAGCTGATGTTTAAAGTTGGTGAGGGAAATGTAAGTCTTCAGCTTCAACTTTTGCAATTCGTTCCAATCACTGGCAGCAGAGAACTGTAAGGAAAGGCGGCCAAATGAGGTGTTGGCTTTGGGGATGGGTGTTGTTATCGTGACCAGTGAATTGAGATAAGGCGGAGCATTACCTAGCATAGACTTATAGATGACGTGGAGCCAGTGGGTCTGGCGACGAGTATGTAGCGAGGGCCAGCCGACTAGAGCATACAGGTCGCAGTGTTGGGTGGTATAGGGTGATTTGGTAACTAAATGGATGGCACTGTGATAAATCAATCACACTGAAAACAACAGTGTTGTTTTTATTATCTTCATATATCCCCAAGGGTCACGTTATATTTCTTTACAGTACAAGAGTGATCGTGATAACTTAATCTATCATTTAGATAATGACATGTGGTACTAATGGCACTCAAATATGCCTCAGTGAAAAAAAAAAATAATATGGACCAGCCTAGTTTCTGCTATTCTCCCGATGGGCACAGAACCAAATGAATAGGACCGTCTGTGGATGTGTATGGCCAGACCACCTGTACACAGAACCAAATTAATAGGACCGTCTGTGGATGTGTATGGTCAGACCACCTGTACACAGAACCAAATGAATAGGACCGTCTGTGGATGTGTATGGCCAGACCACCTGTACACAGAACCAAATGAATAGGACCGTCTGTGGATGTGTATGGTCAGACCACCTGTACACAGAACCAAATGAATAGGACCGTCTGTGGATGTGTATGGTCAGACCACCTGTACACAGAACCAAATGAATAGGACCGTCTGTGGATGTGTATGGCCAGACCACCTGTACACAGAACCAAATGAATAGGACCGTCTGTGGATGTGTATGGTCAGACCACCTGTACACAGAGATAGGAAAATCAACCAATCCTAGAAAAGGAATACAGGCCTGGTACACAGAGAGCTAGATGACCAATCATGGTGTGTTATTACAATTCCAAATGGAAGAAAACACACTGCAACAGGGAGGGACTACCTGCACTTGTCCAATAAGAGACACTCATTTCCATGTTCCATTGCATTTCATTTTGCTACAGTTTGCCCCAATGAACATGACCCAGGGTTTCCCAAGAACGTGTTGACTGTTCAGATATGACCTTGAGTATCCGCAATGTTCATCAGCTCAGTATGTATGTATGTATGTATGTATGTATGTATGTATGTATGTATGTATGTATGTATGTATGTATGTATGTATGTGTGTATGTATGTATGTATGTGTGTATGTATGTATGTATGTGTGTATGTATGTATGTATGTGTGTATATGTGTGTATATGTGTGTATGTATGTGTGTGTATGTATGTGTGTATGTGTGTATGTATGTGTGTATGTATGTGTGTATGTATGTATGTATGTATGTGTGTATGTATGTATGTATGTATGTATGTATGTATGTATGTATGTATGTGTGTATGTATGTATGTATGTATGTATGTATGTATGTATGTATGTATGTATGTATGTATGTATGTATGTATGTATGTATGTATGTATGCATGCATGTATGCATGTATGTATGTATGTATGTATGTATGTATGTATGTATGTATGTATGTATGTATGTATGTATGTATGTATGTATGTATGTGTAACATTTAGGTCATTTAGCAGACTTATCCCGAGCGACTTACAGTCGGTGCATTCAACTACGGTAGATACATAACCACATATATAGGGCTGTGAAGTAATTACATTTTGGATGATAGTAATTGGCCAGCCAAATGACAGCGGCCACCGTAAAACCCCCCCCAAAAAAAGAATTCGTTAAATTTTCTCCTCTCCTCCACTCCTGACTGACTGCATGTTCTGGAATTGAAATTGAATTAATATAATAGGCGTCCCCAATGATGGCATGATGGGTGGATTCGGGGGCCATTGCGAGTTTACCCACAGGCGCAAAGCAGGAAGTAAAATATGTGCTAAAATACGTGCTGTGATTTGTTGACTCAACTCAACTGACATCCGAAAAAAATACATTTCATTACATGAAAACGCACCAGTTAGCATCATTTGAATTAACATTCTACGTTACAATGGAAATGAACGCATCACAATACCAGGCAGTCATTGCGAGTGCAGCCATGAGTTTACCAGTCCAATGACCAGGGTTCTGGGTTCCTTCTGTAGCTCAGTTGGCAGAGCATTACATTTACATTTAAGTCATTTAGCAGACGCTCTTATCCAGAGCGACTTACAAATTGGACGCCAGGGTAGTGGGTTCGATTCCCGGGACCACCCATACGTAGAATGTATGCACACATGAATGTAAGTCGCTTTGGATAAAAGCGTCAGCTAAATGGCATATATTATTATATATTATATATATTATTATATATTATTAATATTATTATTATAGAGGAGATTCCCTTAAAACACACCACTTCAATACAGCTACGACGTTTCCGTAGCAGTTCAGGGTAACTCACACAGCAGATTAGGGATGAATTAACCATGTAGGTTAGGAGAATTAGGTTAAGGCATAATAAATACAACTAGTACTATTTTAAATGGAAACCGCGAGCAGGTTTTTGGCCAATGCAGAGCATAGCACATCTTGTTTTTACATTAGCCAATAATCTCTTCAACCAGCGATGCAAAACCAGAGCATCAGAATCACTTTGCTCAATATTACAAGGTGGTGATAGCCTCATAACAAACGTTATTAATATTAACGTTTAACTATTTGAATCTCTAATGAATCAGGACAGATTATACAGTAGCCAAAGCATTGAAAAACAACCAATCGGCCAGAACACCGACAAATACACAATTATCTAATGGCAAACTCTGTATACAGGTACCAACTGAACTACAGTAAACATGATCACAATGATTATGATTCATATATTGTCAACCAAGGTTAATCATTCAAAGTACATTGCTACTTCTGAACATAACAACACCCCCCCCCCAATAGCAATCTCTAATCCTATAACATACAGTATACAAAACAATATCAAGCATTTCTCAACTGCATGTAGTTTCTTCTGGCCTGCTGCACTATTTCTGTAGCCTGGTCCCAGATCTGTTTGTGCCATCTTGCCAATTCCTATGGTCCTTGTCACACCAGACTGATCTGGGACCAGGCTATAAATTATACAGCAGTTAGCTGCAGTAACCAGCCTACGTTCTCCAGGTCTGTCCAGCTACAGTAACCAGCCTACCTCCTCCAGGTCTGTACAGCTACAGTAACCAGCCTACCTCCTCCAGGTCTGTACAGCTACAGTAACCAGCCTACCTCCTCCAGGTCTGTCCAGCTACAGTAACCAGCCTACCTCCTCCAGGTCTGTCCAGCTACAGTAACCAGCCTACCTCCTCCAGGTCTGTCCAGCTACAGTAACCAGCCTACCTCCTCCAGGTCTGTCCAGCTACAGTAACCAGCCTACCTCCTCCAGGTCTGTCCAGCTACAGTAACCAGCCTACCTCCTCCAGGTCTGTCCAGCTACAGTAACCAGCATACCTCCTCCAGGTCTGTTGCAGAGGCCCTCTCATTAGATTGTGAAGTGATATCTCTCCTAACACACTCTCCAGTCAAAACAGCCAGTCTGTTCTGTCCCCCGGTTTCCTACTGATCTCCTACTCACAACACCGCAACCCTGTCGCCTGACAATACATCGACTCCGTTGCCAGATTGCCCTGTCACTCACTCACTGTTCAGTGGCGGGTTGCCAGATTGGCAGATTTCAGCGTGTCAGTCCATGTCTATGAAAAGAGCTCATTGGTTACCGAATGCAAACAATGTTGACGCTAAAAATGGAGGGATAATCTGTTTAGCAGGGACCACACTGGTAAACCCGACCCCTCGGTGGGCGCCCACACACAGGATACCAAAGAGCTGTGATGCCATTAAATCACAAAAAAAATCACTTACTGGAGCCAAAAAGAGGGTGATTAGACTACAGACCTGTGCGACTGATAGGAAGACAGAGAAACACAGCCCTCTTATCAGCCAATAGGTTAAAAGCAAGACAGTACCTTATAAAAACGGTCAAACGACAACCGACCTCCACAGAGAAAACTCATTATGTACCCTCAATAGATAGCAGCACAATTGTGATTAAGCTTGTTATTAACGTTAGACGATTGAAAATGTCTTACTCTTTTTCATTTTCAGTCTGCAGATGGCAATTTAGATCGGCAGTAAATTCATTAAATATAATGTGTGACTCAAAGTGAGGAGGTGATTTAGTACCAAGGCTTCTAATCATAAAAGAGACTTTCAACGCCTCTGTGTACCCAGAGATAAACCCAAAACAGCATGCCATTTACACACACACACACACACACACACACACACACACACACACACACACACACACACCCTCTCAAATGACTCCATGGGGCGGCAGGTAGCCTAGTGGTTAGAGGCAGGTAGCCTAGTGGTTAGAGGCAGGTAGCCTAGTGGTTAGAGGCAGGTAGCCTAGTGGTTAGAGGCAGGTAGCCTAGTGGTTAGAGGCAGGTAGCCTAGTGGTTAGAGGCAGGTAGCCTAGTGGTTAGAGCGTTGGGCCGGTAACCAAAAGGTTGCTGGATCGAATCCCTGAGCTGACAAGGTAAAAATCTGTCATTCAGCCCCTGAACAAGGCAGTTAACCCACTGTTCCCCGGTAGGCTGTCATTGTAAATAATGATTTGCCTTCAATAAAACAAATTTTAAAAAAGTAAAAAAGTGAATCATGGCCACAACGAATGGGATCATTAATTACATCATCATACTGCGACGCGGAACCTCTCTCAGCATGATGGGAACTGCACTGTTCTGGCGACTAGGGTGTGATGAGCCCACAGAAAACTGGGTCATCACACAACCAGCTTTGGATTCCACTGTCCTACAGTACAGAGCTGAGAATAGGTTTTGGAATATGGCCGCCGGGCCACCCAACATAGAACATTGACTTGAATGGGAATGTAGTTCTTGTAAATCAATTGTTATTGTGGTTAGCATAAACCCAATCCCAGTACCATGATAGATACAGTAGAACATGCCTTCTCAGTGTCAGTAAGTTCTGTTTTGCCTGGCTCGCAGCACTGAACCAAATTCCCTCCAAAGTGGATCTGATTCCAGATCTGATTCCAGATTCGACAGCAGTGTCTGTTTTTTTGTTGTAGTTGCAAAACACACCAACTTATAATATATTTTTTAAATTCCTAAATTCCTATTATTCAAATGTATTGATCACGTACATATTTTCAGAGATGTTATTACGGGTGTAGTGAAATGCTTTTTATTTTAACGTAAATATACTGTAAAAAATTGTTAGTCTAACGGGTCGTTCCACCCACGGCCACAGGAAGTAGAAGGCAGCCAGAAATGGCTGCCTTCTTGCAACCTTACCGTTAACTAGTCCAACGCAATAACGACCTGCCTCTCTCTCGTTGCACTCCACAAGGAGACTGCCTGTTACGCGAATGCAGTAAGCCAAGGTAAATTGCTAGCTAGCATGAAACTTATCTTATAAAAAACAATCAATCATAATCACTAGTTAACTACATACACATGGTTGATGATATTACTAGATATTATCTAGCGTGTCCTGCGTTGCATATACAGTGCCTTGCGAAAGTATTCGGCGCCCTTGAACTTTGCGACCTTTTGCCACATTTCAGGCTTCAAACAAAGATATAAAACTGTATTTTTTTGTGAAGAATCAACAACAAGTGGGACACAATCATGAAGTGCAACGACTTTTATTGGATATTTCAAACTTTTTTAACAAATCAAAAACTGAAAAATTGGGCGTGCAAAATTATTCAGCCCCTTTACTTTCAGTGCAGCAAACTCTCTCCAGAAGTTCAGTGAGGATCTCTGAATGATCCAATGTTGACCTAAATGACTAATGATGATAAATACAATCAACCTGTGTGTAATCAAGTCTCCGTATAAATGCATCTGCACTGTGATAGTCTCAGAGGTCCGTTAAAAGCGCAGAGAGCATCATGAAGAACAAGGAACACACCAGGCAGGTCCGAGATACTGTTGTGAAGAAGTTTAAAGCCGGATTTGGATACAAAAAGATTTCCCAAGCTTTAAACATCCCAAGGAGCACTGTGCAAGCGATAATATTGAAATGGAAGGAGTATCAGACCACTGCAAATATACCAAGACCTGGCCATCCCTCTAAACTTTCAGCTCATACAAGGAGAAGACTGATCAGAGATGCAGCCAAGAGGCCCATGATCACTCTGGATGAACTGCAGAGATCTACAGCTGAGGTGGGAGACTCTGTCCATAGGACAACAATCAGTCATATTGCACAAATCTGGCCTTTATGGAAGAGTGGCAAGAAGAAAGCCATTTCTTAAAGATATCCAGAAAAAGTGTTGTTTAAAGTTTGCCACAAGCCACCTGGGAGACATACCAAACATGTGGAAGAAGGTGCTCTGGTCAGATGAAACCAAAATTGAACTTTTTGGCAACAATGCAAAACGTTATGTTTGGCGTAAAAGCAACACAGCGCATCACCCTGAACACACCATCCCCACTGTCAAACATGGTGGTGGCAGCATCATGGTTTGGGCCTGCTTTTCTTCAGCAGGGACAGGGAAGATGGTTCAAATTGATGGGAAGATGGATGGAGCCAAATACAGGACCATTCTGGAAGAAAACCTGATGGAGTCTGCAAAAGACCCGAGACTGGGACAGAGATTTGTCTTCCAACAAGACAATGATCCAAAACATAAAGCAAAATCTACAATGGAATGGTTCAAAATAAACATATCCAGGTGTTAGAATGGCCAAGTCAAAGTCCAGACCTGAATCCAAATGAGAATCTGTGGAAAGAACTGAAAACTGCTGTTCACAAATGCTCTCCATCCAACCTCACTGAGCTCGAGCTGTTTTGCAAGGAGGAATGGGAAAAAATGTCAGTCTCTCGATGTGCAAAACTGATAGAGACATACCCCAAGCGACTTACAGCTGTAATCGCAGCAAAAGGTGGCGCTACAAAGTATTAACTTAAGGGGGCTGAATAATTTTGCACGCCCAATTTTTCAGTTTTTGATTTGTTAAAAAAAATTGAAATATCCAATAAATGTCGTTCCACTTCATGATTGTGTCCCAGTTGTTGTTGATTCTTCACAAAAAAATACAGTTTTATATCTTTATCTTTGAAGCCTGAAATGTGGCAAAAGGTCGCAGTTCAAGGGGGCCGAATACTTTCGTAAGGCACTGTAATCTGACTGACCATACAATTATCTGACTGTGCGGTGGTAGGCAGAAGCAGGCGCATAAACATTCATTCAAACAGCACTTTCGTGCGTTTTGCCAGCAGCTCTTCGTTGTGCGTCAAGCATTGCGCTGTTGATGACTTTAAGCCTATCAACTCCCGAGATGAGGCTCGTGTAACCAAAGTGAAATGGCTAGCTAGTTAGCGGGGTGAGCGCTAATAGCGTTTCAAACATCACTCGCTCTGAGACTTGGAGTAGTTGTTCCCCTTGCTCTGCATGGGTAACGCTGCTTCGAGGGTGGCTGTTGTCGTTGTGTTCCTGGTTCGAGCCCAGGGAGGAGCGAGGAGAGGGACGGATGGTATAATGTTACACTGGCAATACTAAAGTGCCTATAAGAACATCCAATAGTCAAAAGGTTAATGAAATACAAATGGTATAGAGAGAAATAGTCCTATAATTCCTATAATAACTACAACCTAAAACTTCTTACCTGGGAATATTGAAGACTCATGTTAAAAGGAACCACCAGCTTTCATATGTTCTCATGCTCTGAGCAAGGAACTTAAACGTTAGCTTTCTTACATGACACATATTGCAACAGCGTATTCATATCAGAGCCAGTACAGTACGGTAGCGATAACAGAGTATTCATATCAGAGCCAGCACAGTAAGGTAGCGATAACAGAGTATTCATATCAGAGCCAGTACAGTACGGTAGCGATAACAGAGTATTCATATCAGAGCCAGCACAGTAAGGTAGCGATAACAGAGTATTCATATCAGAGCCAGTACAGTAAGGTAGCGATAACAGGGTATTCATATCAGAGCCAGTACAGTAAGGTAGGGATAACAGAGTATTCATATCAGAGCCAGCACAGTAAGGTAGGGATAACAGAGTATTCATATCAGAGCCAGTACAGTAAGGTAGGGATAACAGAGTATTCATATCAGAGCCAGTACAGTAAGGTAGCGATAACAGAGTATTCATATCAGAGCCAGCACAGTAAGGTAGCGATAACAGAGTATTCATATCAGAGCCAACACAGTACGGTAGCGATAACAGAGTATTCATATCAGAGCCAACACAGTAAGGTAGCGATAACAGAGTATTCATATCAGAGCCAGCACAGTAATGTAGGGATAACAGAGTATTCATATCAGAGCCAGTACAGTAAGGTAGCGATAACAGAGTATTCATGAGTCAGGTGTACTACAGTGAATCATTTAAAAGCCGTTGCCACGTGGACTCACTTTGAGGGACGAGGAGACGTACACCATGTCCTCCAGGCTGAAGTGGCAGCAACGGTTCAGATGCTCCTGACAGAAGTCCTGCACCAGCTGTAGGTTGTACAGGCTGTCCGCCAGCGACATACACTCCTTCAGACAGATATCTGACAACGACAAAGACGGGTCTGAGAGACAAGTGCTGCACCAATCAACTTGGAAGTGGAATGTCTGTGATGACGAAGGCAGTTCATAATGCAGATGGATTTGTCCCTTCGTTGTCTGGGATTTTACCGATCAGGGATCAGGGTAATGGATGGTTTGCACAAGGTACTCAAGCCGTTGTCGTAGTGTAAACAGAATCTTTAAATCAATCATCACTGGTGGGGTTCAGTACAGAGCTGTGTGTGTGTCAGACTCAGTGAGGCCCCTGGAGAGGGTCATGTGTTGATCAGATCAAATGAATGTTTATTGGTCACAGTGAATCGCTGGCTTGTCAACTCTTCTCAACAATGCAGAAAAATAATAATATCAATCAAGAATGAAATGCACACACTCTCCCCCCTCTAACACACACACACACACACACACACACACACACACACACACACACACACACACTCTCCCCTCTCTAACACACACACTCTCCCCTCTCTAACACACACACACTCTCCCCTCTCTAACACACACACGCACACACTCTCCCCTCTCTAACACACACACACGCACACACACACACAGTCTCCCCTCTCTAACACCCCCCCACGGTCTGCCGTACTGTGTAGAGGTGTACCTTCCAGTCTGACTAGCTGTGGGCAGTAGAAGTGCAGCAGAGCGGCCAGGGCGCAGCCGTCTACGGTGTCCTTCAGCAGGTTATCGACAGGGGGGATCCAGGGCCCCTGCTGGGCAACAGTCTGCTGCTCCTTCCTGGAGCGAGTCTGGAGCGCCATGGGACGATACACACACGGAAAGACAAAGAAATACACAGACAGACATGTTGGAATCACCGTATAAAATGTGTCTCTCTCAGTGTAAGTTTGACATTATTCTGAAATTGTTTAATGCAGGGAGACTTGCATTAAAAGGGAGCGAGAGAGGGAGCGAGAGAGGGAGGGAAGGGAGCGAGAGAGGGAGGGAAGGGAGCGAGAGAGGGAGGGAGAGAGGGAGCGAGGGAGGGAGGGAAGGGAGGAGAGAGGGAGGGAGAGAGGGAGGGAAGGGAGCGAGAGAGGGAGGGAGGGAACGGAAGGGAGCGAGAGAGGGAAGGGAGCAAGAGAGGGAGGGAGGGAAGGGAGCGAGAGAGGGAGGGAGGGAGGGAAGGGAGCGAGAGAGGGAGGGAGGGAGGGAAGGGAGCGAGAGAGGGAGGGAGGGAGGGAAGGGAGCGAGAGAGGGAGGGAGGGAGGGAAGGGAGCGAGAGAGGGAGGGAGGGAGGGAGGGAAGGGAGCGAGAGAGGGAGGGAGGGAGGGAAGGGAGCGAGAGAGGGAGGGAGGGAGGGAAGGGAGCGAGAGAGGGAGGGAGGGAGGGAAGGGAGCGAGAGAGGGAGGGAGGGAAGGGAGCGAGAGAGGGAGGGAGGGAAGGGAGCGAGAGAGGGAGGGAGGGAAGGGAGCGAGAGAGGGAGGGAGAGAAGGGAGCGAGAGAGGGAGGGAGGGAGGGGAGCGAGAGAGGGAGGGGAGCGAGAGAGGGAGACTTGAAAATAAAAGAGAGCGACACACTATAGGAGCTCAGATGCAAAAATGTGTTTACCAACATTTCGACAGCCAAGCTGTCTTCATCAGGGTATATAATGTAGGGAGACACCATGACAATACTACATCTGACATCAAAAACAAGACATAATGTAATCATATCCAACAATATAAGAGACAAAAATCACCCTGCTTCAATCACATGTTCAGTAACCTCCTAATCTCCTAACCTAATTCAGGGAAACTTGGACGAGAACTTGAGTTAACTGCAAAAATAAAGCGTCACCAATAACTGCAATTACATGTTGACGTTCGTGTGTGGAATGATGACATTTACCATGGAGATAGCGGTGAGAGACAGTCCCTATGGAAACGGACAGATGGAGGGGGGCAGTGCTGGTCAGCTGACTTACAGGTACCAGTTTCATGTACCAATTTTATTTGGAGACTTCAGGAGCCGAGAGAGAGAGAGACATAAGATACAAGAGACACAGATAAGAGAAAGAGAGAGAGACATATGAGAGAGAGAAAGAGAGAGAGAGAGAGAGAGAGAGAGAGAGAGAAAGAGAGAGAGAGAGAGATGAGAGAGAGAAAGAGAGAGAGAAAGAGACCTAGAGAGAGAGAGAGAGAGAGAGAGAGAGAGAGAGATAGACAAGATAAAAGAGACAGATAAGAGACACAGAGAGAGAGAAAGAGAGAGAGAAAGAGACAGATGAGAGAGAGAGACCTAGAGAGAGAGAGAGATAGAGAGAAAGAGAGAGAAAGAGAGAGAAAGAGAGAGAGAGAAAGAGGGAGAGAGAGAAACAGATGAGAGAGAGAAACAGATGAGAGAGAGAAACAGATGAGAGACACAGAGAAAGAAACAGATAGACAAGAAGAGAGGTATAGTCCAGTCAGCATTAGACTTTGGGTCTGTTTTGCTGCCGAAGATGTCAAACAGAGGATCCTCTCATGTCAAAACAGACATCTTTCCTTGAGACAGCTAACTAGTACAGGACACACAGCAGAAACCAGGAGGATTTGAAGTCTAAATTATGACTGTTCTCCCAGTTGAAGAAACCGTGTTAGTAGAAGTGGATTTGGTTCCTGTATTACTGTGGACATTGCTTAGTGCCTTTAGTGGGATGGTCACTTTTATCAAATCAAATCCTATTGGTCACATACACATCGAACAGATGAGAGAGTGGGATGGTCACTTTTATCAAATCAAATGACATACACATCGAGACATTGCTTAGTGCCTTTAGTGGGATGGTCACTTTTATCAAATCAAATATTGGTCACATACACATCATCGTTAACAGAACTGACATTGCTTAGTGCCTTTAGTGGGATGGTCACTTTTAGTCACATACACATCATTAACAGATTACATTGCTTAGTGCCTTTAGTGGGATGGTCACTTTTATCAAATCAAATCCTATTGGTCACATACACATCATTAACAGATTACTGTGGACATTGCTGTGCCTTTAGTGGGATGGTCACTTTTATCAAATCAAATCCTATTGGTCACATACACATCATTAACAGATTACTGTGGACATTGCTTAGTGCCTTTAGTGGGATGGTCACTTTTATCAAATCAAATCCTATTGGTCAATACACATCATTAACAGATTACTGTGGACATTGCTTAGTGCCTTTAGTGGGATGGTCACTTTTATCAAATCAAATCCTATTGGTCACATACACATCATTAACAGATTACTGTGGACATTGCAGCCTTTAGATGGTCAATCAAATCAAATCCTATTGGTCACATACACATCATTAACAGAGGATTTGATTGTCTTAAATTTTAGTGGGACTGGTTCTCAAATCAAATCAGGTCACATACACATCATTAACAGATTACTGTGGACATTGCTTAGTGCCTTTAGTGGGATGGTCACTTTTATCAAATCAAATCCTATTGGTCACATACACATCATTAACAGATTACTGTGGACATTGCTTAGTGCCTTTAGTGGGATGGTCACTTTATCAAATCAAATCCTGGTCACATACACATCGAACAGATTACTGTGGACATTGCTTAGTGCCTTTAGTGGGATGGTCACTTTTATCAAATCAAATCAAATACACATCATTACTGGTCAGTGCCTTTAGTGGGATGGTCACTTTTATCAAATCATCAAATTACTGTGGACATTGCTTAGTGCCTTTAGTGGTCACTTTTATAACAGATTACTGTGGACATTGCTTAGTGCCTTTAGTGGGATGGTCACTTTTATCAAATCAAATCCTATTGGTCACATACACATCATTAACAGATTACTGTGGACATTGCTTAGTGCCTTTAGTGGGATGGTCACTTTTCAAATCAAATCCTGTCAAATCAAACAGATTACTGTGGACATTGCTTAGTGCCTTTAGTGGGATGGTCACTTTTATCAAATCAAATCATCACATTAACAGATTACTGTGGACATTGCTTAGTGCCTTTAGTGGGATGGTCACTTTTATCAAATCAAATCCTATTGGTCACATACACATCATTAACAGATTACTGTGGACATTGCTTAGTGCCTTTAGTGGGATGGTCACTTTTATCAAATCAAATCCTATTGGTCACATACACATCATTAACAGATTACTGTGCCTTTAGATGGTCATTTTATCAAATCAAATCCTATTGGTCACATACACATCGTTAACAGATTACTGTGGACATTGCTTAGTAGTGCCTTTAGTTACTGGGATGGTCACTTTTATCAAATCAAATCCTATTGGTCACATACACATCATTAACAGATTACTGTGGACATTGCTTAGTGCCTTTAGTGGGATGGTCACTTTTATCAAATCAAATCCTATTGGTCACATACACATCATTAACAGATTACTGTGGACATTGCTTAGTGCCTTTAGTGCCTTTTATCAAATCAAATCCTATTGGTCACATACACATCATTAACAGATTACTGTGGATTGGTCCTTTAGTGGGATGGTCACTTTTATCAAATCAAATCCTATTGGTCACATACACATCATTAACAGATTACTGTGGACATTGCTTAGTGCCTTTAGTGGGATGGTCACTTTTATCAAATCAAATCCTATTGGTCACATACACATCATTAACAGATTACTGTGGACATTGCTTAGTGCCTTTAGTGGGATGGTCACTTTTATCAAATCAAATCCTATTGGTCACATACACATCATTAACAGATTACTGTGGACATTGCTTAGTGCCTTTAGTGGGATGGTCACTTTTATCAAATCAAATCCTATTGGTCACATACACATCATTAACAGATTACTGTGGACATTGCTTAGTGCCTTTAGTGGGATGGTCACTTTTATCAAATCAAATCCTATTGGTCACATACACATCATTAGTTACTGTGGACATTGCTTAGTGCATACACATCAAATTAACAGATTACTGTGGACATTGCTTAGTGCCTTTAGTGGGATGGTCACTTTTATCAAATCAAATCCTATTGGTCACATACACATCATTAACAGATTACTGTGGACATTGCTTAGTGCCTTTAGTGGGATGGTCACTTTTATCAAATCAAATCCTATTGGTCACATACACATCATTAACAGATTACTGTGGACATTGCTTAGTGCCTTTAGTGGGATGGTCACTTTTATCAAATCAAATCCTATTGGTCACATACACATCATTAACAGATTACTGTGGACATTGCTTAGTGCCTTTAGTGGGATGGTCACTTTTATCAAATCAAATCCTATTGGTCACATACACATCATTAACAGATTACTGTGGACATTGCTTAGTGCCTTTAGTGGGATGGTCACTTTTATCAAATCAAATCCTATTGGTCACATACACATGGTTAGCAGATGTTATTGAGAGTGAAGTGAAATGCTCCTAGATCCGACAATGCATTTCTATAGTGAAATGGCGCCGGAGATGAAGGAAGGTTTTTTGGTTTTTGGTTTGTTTCTTTCCGCTGTTTGTAACTTTTTAATTAATGAATTAATTAATTAATTAACATATTTTGTACATAATGTTGTCGCTACCGTCTCTTATGACCGAAAATAACTTCTGGACATGAGAACTGCGATTACTCACCACGGACTGGCAGAATCCTTTTTCTCCTTTAACAAGTCTGACAAGCCCAGCCTGAATGGTATACTGCTTTCTCAGGAACAGGCCCAGATTCCCATCATTTATGTGAAGAGGAGGCGGAGAAAAAGGGGCCAGAGGGCGGGCTGCCTTCTGAGAATTTCGTAGGCGATTGAATAAACCCCCACTCACTTCCATTCTGCTAGCAAACGTGCAATCTTTGAACAATAAAATAGATGACCTACGCGGAAGATTAATCTACCAACGGGACATTCAAAACTGTGATATCTTATGCTTCACGGAGTCGTGGCTGAACGACAACATTATCAACATACAGCTGGCTGGTTATACACTGTATCGGCCAGATAGAACAGTGGCGTCTTGTAAGACAAGTGGGCGGCGGACAATGCATTTTTGTAAATAACAGCTGGTACACTAAGGAAGTTTCAAGGTTTTGCTCGCCTGAAGTAGAGTATCTCATGATAAGCTGTAGACCACAATATCTACCAAGAGAGTTTATCTGTATTTTTTGTAACTGTCTACATTCCACCACAGCATTGAATATTTTTATTTTTATTTTACTAGGAAAGTCCGTTAAGATCAAATTCTTATTTACAATGACAGCCTACTGGGGAACAGTGGGTTAACTGCCTTGTTCAGGGGCAGAACAACAGATTTTTACCTTGTCAGCTCGGGGATTCGATCTAGCAAAATTTCTGTTACTGGCCCAACACTACAACCACCACAACCACCTGCTGCCCCGACAAATGTGCTGTCTTCCGCCATAAGCAAACAAGAAAACGCTCATCAAGAGGCGGTGCTCCTAGTAGCCGGGAACTTTTGAATGCAGGGAAACTTAAATCTGTTTTACCAAATTTCTATCAGCATGTTAAATGTGCAACCTTTACACCACACACAGAGATGTGTTCATAGCTCTTCCTCGCCCTCCATTTGGCAAATCTGACAATAATTCTATCCCCCTGATTCCTGCTGACAAGCAGGAAGTACCAGTGACTTGGTCTATAAGTGGTCAGAGGAAGCAGATGCTAAGCTACAGGACAGTTTGACAGCACAGACCGGAATATGTTCCGTGATTCCTCTGATGGCATTGAGGAGTAACACCACATCAGTCACTGGCTTCATCAATGACGTCGTCCCCACAGTGACACACATATACTGAGGGACTTGTTCAGCTCCATCCATGGTGGTCTTGAAAAGCCTCCCTAAACCATGTTACTGATCAAAACCTAATTAGAAGTGATGGTTTGATGCTTTCAAACTAATTACATTTTCTGCTTTCAATTATGGTTGGCATGTCCCAGCAATGTCCGAGAAGGTTACAGGGCAGGGCTATGGAAGTCTATAGGGGAGGGCTACAGGGGAGGGCTACAGGGGAGGGCTATGGAAGGCTACAGGGCAGGGCTATGGAAGGCTACAGGGCAGGGCTATGGAAGGCTACAGGGCAGGGCTATGGAAGTCTATAGGGGAGGGCTACAGGGCAGGGCTACAGGGGAGGGCTAAGGGCTACTAGGGGAGGGCTATAGGGGAGGGCTATAGGGGAGGGCTACAGGGGAGGGCTACAGGGGAGGGCTACAGGGCAGGGCTACAGGGGAGGGCTACAGGGGAGGGCTATGGAAGTCTATAGGGCAGGGCTATAGGGGAGGGCTACAGGGGAGGGCTACAGGGGAGGGCTATGGAAGTCTATAAGGCAGGGCTATAGGGGAGGGCTACAGGGGAGTCTATAGGGCTAGGGCTATAGGGGGCAGGGCTACAGGGGAGGGCTAGGGGCTATAGGGGAGGGCTAGGGGAGGGCTACAGGGGAAGTCAGGGCTACAGGGCAGGGCTACAGGGCAGGGCTACAGGGGAGGGCTACAGGGGAGGGCTATAGGGCAGGGCTATAGGGGAGGGCTACAGGGCAGGGCTACAGGGCAGGGCTACAGGGCAGGGCTACAGGGCAGGGCTATAGGGGAGGGCTACAGGGGAGCGCTACAGGGCAGCGCTACAGACAGAGCTAGCCAAGACGACCACTAAAACCTCTTTAAAGAGCCCTTAGGCTTGGTCCTAATCCCAACCGTCCACCACATCAATCAACTTGCTGTCCTGTTCTCACTCTCTGACAAGTCACTTCCTCTTCAAAAAGACATGTTCAATATATCCTGCACAGATGGCAACTTAAAAGGATTACTGATGTGTTTTACACTGCTCTGCCATTCCCTTCTCTGTTTGGTTTCCCAGCATACTGTGCTGCAGCTTAAAATAAAACCTGGGTCACCCTAGTCAGCTTTTCTTTGTCCCGATGACTGCAGCACATCTGTCCTGGCAGGGTACACGGACCTGAACCAAACCGGCAACTCAAAGAGCGGGACAGATTTTGGGAGCGACTAGAGCTAGTATCTAGGTCACAGCGCCCGGGGAGAGAGAGAGAGAGGGAGGGAGAAGGGAGCGAGAGAGAGAGAGGGAGGGAGGGAAGGGAGCAAGAGAGGGAGGGAGGCAAGGGAAGGGAGCGAGAGAGGGAAGTGGAGGGAAGGGAAGGGAGCGAGAGAGCGAGAGAGGGAGGGAAGGGAGCGAGAGAGGGAGGGAAGGGAGCGAGAGAGAGAGGGAGGGAGGGAAAGGAGCGAGAGAGGGAGGGAGGGAAGGGAGCGAGAGAGGGAGGGAAGGAAGGAGCGGGAGAGGGAGGGAGGGAGGGAGGGAGGGAGGAAGGAGCGAGAGAGGGAGGGAGGGAAGGGAGCGAGAGAGGGAGGGAGGGAGGGAAGGGAGCGAGAGAGGGAGGGAGGGAAGGAAGGGAGCGAGAGAGGGAGGGAGGGAAGGAAGGGAGCGAGAGAGGGAGGGGAGCGAGAGAGGGAGGGAGGGAAGGGAGCGAGAGAGGGAGGAGGGAAGAGCGAGAGAGGGAGGGAGGGAAGGGAGCGAGAGAGGGAGGGAGGGAAGGGAGCGAGAGAGGGAGGGAGGGAGGGGAGCGAGAGAGGGAGGGAGGGAGGGAGCGAGAGAGGGAGGGAGGGAGGGAGCGAGAGAGGGAGGGAGGGAGGGAGCGAGAGAGGGAGGGAGAGGGGAGGGAGAGGGAGGGAGGGAGGGAGGGAGGAGGGAGCGAGAGAGGGAGGGGGAGGGAGCGAGAGAGGGAGGGAGGGAGGGAGGAGCGAGAGAGGGAGGGAGGGAGGAGGGAAGGAGAGAGGGAGGGAGGGAAGGAAGGAGAGAGAGAGGGAGGGAGGGAAGGGAGCGAGAGAGGGAGGGAGGGAAGGGAGCGAGAGAGGGAGGGAGGGAAGGGAGCGAGAGAGGGAGGGAGGGAGGGAGCGAGAGAGGGAGGGAGGAAGGGAGCGAGAGAGGGAAGGGAGCGAGAGAGGGAGGGAGGGAAGAGCGAGAGAGGGAGGGAGGGAGGGAGGGGAGCGAGAGAGGGAGGGAGGGAGGGAGGGAGCGAGGGAGGAGGGAGGGAGGGAGGGGAGGGAAGGAGCGAGAGAGGGAGGGAGGGAGGGAAGGGAGCGAGAGAGGGAGGGAGGGGAGGGAAGGGAGCGAGAGAGGGAGGGAGGGAGGGAAGGGAGCGAGAGAGGGAGGGAGGGAGGGAAGGGAAGGGAGCGAGAGAGGGAGGGAGGGAGGGAAGGGAGCGAGAGAGGGAGGGAGGGAAGGGGAGCGAGAGAGGGAGGGAGGGAGGGAGGGAAGGGAGAGGAGAGAGGGAGGGAGGGAGGGAGGGAGGGAGGGAGGGAGGGAGGGAGGGAGGGGAGGGAGGGAAGGGAGCGAGCGAGAGAGGGAGGGAAGGGAGGGAGGGAAGGGAGCGAGGAAGCGAGCGAGCGAGCGAGGGAGGGAAGGGAGCGAGAGAGGGAAGGGAGCGAGAGAGAGAGGAGGGAGGGAGGGAAGGGAGCGAGAGAGGGAGGGAGGGAGGGAGGGAGGGAGGGAAGGGAGCGAGAGAGGGAGGGAGGGAGGGAGGGAAGGGAGCGAGAGAGGGAGGGAGGGAGGGAGGGAAGGGAGCGAGAGAGGGAGGGAGGGAGGGAAGGGAGCGAGAGAGGGAGGGAGGGAGGGAAGGAGCGAGAGAGGGAGGGAGGGAGGGAAGGGAGCGAGAGAGAGAGGGAGGGAGGGAAGGGAGCGAGAGAGGGAGGGAGGTAGGGAAGGAGCGAGAGAGGGAGGGAGGGAGGGGAGCGAGAGAGGGAGGGAGGGAGGGAAGGGAGCGAGAGAGGGAGGGAGGGGAGGGAGGGAGAGAGGGAGGGAGGGAGGGAGGGAGGGAGGGAGGGAGGGAAGGGAGGAGAGAGGGAGGGAGGGGGAGGGAGGGAGGGGAGGGAGGGGAGGGAGGGAAGGGAGCGAGCGAGAGAGGGAGGGAAGGGAGGGAGGGAAGGAGCGAGCGAGCGAGCGAGGGAGGGAGGGAGGGAAGGGAGCGAGAGAGGGAAGGGAGCGAGAGAGGGAGGGAGGGAAGGGAGCGAGGGAGGAGGGAGGGAAGGGAGCGAGAGAGGGAGGGAGGGAAGGGAGCGAGAGAGCGAGAGGAGGGAAGGGAGCGAGAGAGGGAAGGGAGCGAGAGAGGGAAGGGAGCGAGAGAGGGAAGGGAGCGAGAGAGGGAAGGGAGCGAGAGAGGGAAGGGAGCGAGAGAGGGAGGGAGGGAAGGGAGCGAGAGAGGGAAGGGAGGGAAGGGAGCGAGAGAGGGAGGGAGGGAAGGGAGCGAGAGAGGGAGGGAGGGAAGGGAGCGAGAGAGGGAGGGAGGGAAGGGAGCGAGAGAGGGAGGGAGGGAAGGGAGCGAGAGAGGGAGGGAGGGAAGGGAGCGAGAGAGGGAGGGAGCGAGAGAGGGAGGGAGGGAGGGGAGCTAGAGAGAGGGAGGGAGGGAGGGGAGCGAGAGAGGGAGGGAGGGAGGGGAGCGAGAGAGGGAGGGAGGGAGGGGAGCGAGAGAGGGAGGGAGGGAGGGGAGCGAGAGAGGGAGGGAGGGAGGGGAGCGAGAGAGGGAGGGAGGGAGGGGAGCGAGAGAGGGAGGGAGGGGAGCGAGAGAGGGAGGGAGGGGAGCGAGAGAGGGAGGGAGGGAGGGGAGCGAGAGAGGGAGGGAGGGAGGGGAGCGAGAGAGGGAGGGAGGGAGGGGAGCGAGAGAGAGGGAGGGAGGGAGGGGAGCGAGAGAGGGAGGGAGGGAGGGGAGCGAGAGAGGGAGGGAGGGAGGGGAGCGAGAGAGGGAGGGAGGGAGGGGAGCGAGAGAGGGAGGGGAGCGAGAGAGGGAGGGAGGGATGGGAGCGAGAGAGGGAGGGAGGGAGGGAGGAGCGAGAGAGGGAGGGAGGGAGCGAGAGAGGGAGGGAGGGAGCGAGAGAGGGAGGGAGGGAGCGAGAGAGGGAGGGAGGGAGCGAGAGAGGGAGGGGAGGGAGCGAGAGAGGGAGGGAGGGAGGGAGGGAAGGGAGCGAGAGAGGGAGGGAGGGAGGGAAGGGAGCGAGAGAGGGAGGGAGGGAGGGAAGGGAGCGAGAGAGGGAGGGAGGGAAGGGAGCGAGAGAGGGAGGGAGGGAAGGGAGCGAGAGAGGGAGGGAGGGAAGGGAGCGAGAGAGGGAGGGAGGGAAGGGAGCGAGAGAGGGAGGGAGGGAGGGAGGGAAGGGAGCGAGGGAGGGAGGGAGGGGGAGGGAGGGAAGGGAGCGAGAGAGGGAGGGAGGGAGGGAGGGAAGGGAGCGAGAGAGGGAGGGAGGGAGGGAGGGAAGGGAGCGAGAGAGGGAGGGAGGGAGGGAAGGGAGCGAGAGAGGGAGGGAGGGAGGGAAGGGAGCGAGAGAGAGAGGGGAGGGAGGGAAGGGAGCGAGAGAGGGAGGGAAGGGAGCGAGAGAGGGAGGGAGGGAGGGGAAGGGAGCGAGAGAGGGAGGGAGGGAGGGAAGGGGCGAGAGAGGGAGGGGAGGGAGGGAAGGGAGAGAGGGAGGGAGGGAGGGAGGGAAGGGAGAGAGGGAGGGAGGGAGGGAAGGGAGAGAGGGAGGGAGGGAGGGAGGGAAGGGAGCGAGGGAGGGAAGGGAGCGAGAGAGGGAGGGAGGGAGGGAGGGAGGGAGGGAAGGGAGGAGGAGGAGAGGAGGGAAGGAGCGAGGGAGGGAGGGAGGGAGGGAGGGAGGGGGAGGGAGGGAAGGGGAGGGAAGGGAGCGAGGGAAGGCGAGCGAGGGAAGGGAGGGAGGGAAGGGAGCGAGCGAGCGAGCGAGCGAGCGAGGAGGGAGGGAGGGAGGGAAGGGAGCGAGAGAGGGAAGGGAGCGAAGGGAGCGAGAGAGGGAGGGAGGGAGGGAGGGAAGGGAGCGAGAGAGGGAGGGAGGGAGGGAAGGGAGCGAGAGAGCGAGAGAGGGAGGGAGGGAAGGGAGCGAGAGAGGGAAGGGAGCGAGAGAGGGAAGGGAGCGAGAGAGGGAAGGGAGCGAGAGAGGGAAGGGAGCGAGAGAGGGAGGGAGGGAAGGGAGCGAGAGAGGGAGGGAGGGAAGGGAGCGAGAGAGGGAGGGAGGGAAGGAGCGAGAGAGGGAGGGAGGGAAGGGAGCGAGAGAGGGAGGGAGGGAAGGGAGCGAGAGAGGGAGGGAGGGAAGGGAGCGAGAGAGGGAGGGAGGGAAGGGAGCGAGAGAGGGAGGGAGGGAAGGGAGCGAGAGAGGGAGGGAGGGAAGGGAGCGAGAGAGGGAGGGAGGGAAGGGAGCGAGAGAGGGAGGGAGGGAAGGGAGCGAGAGAGGGAGGGAGGGAAGGGAGCGAGAGAGGGAGGGAGGGAAGGGAGCGAGAGAGGGAGGGAGGGAAGGAGCGAGAGAGGGAGGGAGGGAGGGGAGCGAGAGAGGGAGGGAGGGAGGGGAGCGAGAGAGGGAGGGAGGGAGGGAGAGAGGGAGGGAGGGAGGGGAGCGAGAGAGGGAGGGAGGGAGGGGAGCGAGAGAGGGAGGGAGGGAGGGGAGCGAGAGAGGGAGGGAGGGAAGGGAGCGAGAGAGGGAGGAAGGGAAGGGAGCGAGAGAGAGGGAGGGAGGGAAGGGAGCGAGAGAGGGAGGGAGGGAAGGGAGCGAGAGAGGGAGGGAGGGAAGGGAGCGAGAGAGGGGAGGGAGGGAAGGGAGCGAGAGAGGGAGGGAGGGAGGGAGGGAAGGGAGCGAGAGAGGGAGGGAGGGAGGGAGGGAAGGGAGCGAGAGAGGGAGGGAGGGAAGGGAGCGAGAGAGGGAGGGAGGGAAGGAGCGAGAGAGGGAGGGAGGGAAGGGAGCGAGAGAGGGAGGGAGGGAAGGAGCGAGAGAGGGAGGGAGGGAAGGGAGCGAGAGAGGAGGGAGGGAAGGGAGCGAGAGAGGGAGGGAGGGAAGGGAGCGAGAGAGGGAGGGAGGGAAGGGAGCGAGAGAGGGAGGGAGGGAAGGGAGCGAGAGAGGGAAGGGGGAGAGTGTGTGCGTTCTGTGTTGATGGGGGTGGGGTTAATAACCCTTACTTAATCTGTGTGTCATCTAGGCTAACACACACACACATAATGTGCCAGTAACATTGTTACAGGAACAGAGTGCTTTCAACAACAAGCACATTGGTCTGGTGAACATTGTACTATATTGGGAAGTGGCAGTGGCTAGAGCCTAGCAGTAGCAGGAGTCTAGCAGTGGCTGGAGTCTAGCAGTGGCAGGAGTCTAGCAGTGGCAGGAGTCTAGCAGTGGCAGGAGTCTAGCAGTGGCAGGAGCCTAGCAGTGGCAGGAGTCTAGCAGTGGCAGGAGCCTAGCAGTGGCAGGAGCCTAGCAGTGGCAGGAGCCTAGCAGTGGCAGGAGCCTAGCAGTGGCAGGAGCCTAGCAGTGGCAGGAGTCTAGCAGTGGCAGGAGTCTAGCAGTGGCAGGAGTCTAGCAGTGGCAGGAGTCTAGCAGTGGCAGGAGCCTAGCAGTGGCAGGAGTCTAGCAGTGGCAGGAGTCTAGCAGTGGCAGGAGTCTAGCAGTGGCAGAAGCAGGAGTCTAGCAGTGGCAGGAGCCTAGCAGTGGCAGGAGCCTAGCAGTGGCAGGAGTCTAGCAGTGGCAGGAGTCTAGCAGTGGCAGGAGTCTAGCAGTGGCAGGAGCCTAGCAGTGGCAGGAGTCTAGCAGTGGCAGGAGTCTAGCAGTGGCAGGAGTCTAGCAGTGGCAGAAGCAGGAGTCTAGCAGTGGCAGGAGTCTAGCAGTGGCAGGAGTCTAGCAGTGGCAGGAGTCTAGCAGTGGCAGGAGTCTAGCAGTGGCAGGAGTCTAGCAGTGGCAGGAGTCTAGCAGTGGCAGGAGTCTAGCAGTGGCAGGAGTCTAGCAGTGGCAGGAGTCTAGCAGTGGCAGGAGTCTAGCAGTGGCAGGAGTCTAGCAGTGGCAGAAGCCTAGCAGTGGCAGAAGCCTAGCAGTGGCAGAAGCCTAGCAGTGGCAGAAGTCTAGCAAGTGGCAGAAGCAGGAGTCTAGCAAGTGGCAGGAGTCTAGCAGTGGCAGGAGTCTAGCAGTGGCAGGAGTCTAGCAGTGGCAGGAGTCTAGCAGTGGCAGGAGTCTAGCAGTGGCAGGAGTCTAGCAGTGGCAGGAGTCTAGCAGTGGCAGGAGTCTAGCAGTGGCAGGAGTCTAGCAGTGGCAGGAGTCTAGCAGTGGCAGGAGTCTAGCAGTGGCAGGAGTCTAGCAGTGGCAGGAGTCTAGCAGTGGCAGGAGTCTAGCAGTGGCAGGAGTCTAGCAGTGGCAGGAGTCTAGCAGTGGCAGGAGTCTAGCAGTGGCAGAAGCAGGAGTCTAGCAAGTGGCAGGAGCCTAGCAGTGGCAGGAGCCTGGCAGTGGCAGGAGACTAGCAGTGGCAGGAGTCTAGCAGTGGCAGGAGTCTAGCAGTGGCAGGAGTCTAGCAGTGGCAGGAGTCTAGCAGTGGCAGGAGTCTAGCAGTGGCAGGAGTCTAGCAGTGGCAGGAGTCTAGCAGTGGCAGGAGTCTAGCAGTGGCAGAAGCAGGAGTCTAGCAGTGGCAGGAGTCTAGCAGTGGCAGAAGCCTAGCAGTGGCAGGAGTCTAGCAGTGGCAGGAGTCTAGCAGTGGCAGGAGTCTAGCAGTGGCAGGAGTCTAGCAGTGGCAGAAGCAGGAGTCTAGCAGTGGCAGGAGCCTAGCAGTGGCAGGAGTCTAGCAGTGGCAGGAGTCTAGCAGTGGCAGGAGTCTAGCAGTGGCAGGAGTCTAGCAGTGGCAGGAGTCTAGCAGTGGCAGGAGTCTAGCAGTGGCAGGAGTCTAGCAGTGGCAGGAGCCTAGCAGTGGCAGGAGCCTAGCAGTGGCAGGAGCCTAGCAGTAGCAGGAGCCTAGCAGTGGCTGGAGCCTAGCAGTGGCAGGAGCAGGAGTCTAGCAAGTGGCAGGAACCTAGCAGTGGCAGGAGCCTAGCACCAATGGGTGTTCAGCCCAGGGACAGCTCTGTTCTGGGGTCAATGGGTGTTCAGCCCAGGGACAGCTCTGTTCTGGGGTCAATGGGTGTCCAGCCCAGGGACAGTTCTGTTCTGGGGTCAATGGGTGTTCAGCCCAGGGACAGCTCTGTTCTGGGGTCAATGGGTGTTCAGCCCAGGGACAGCTCTGTTCTGGGGTCAATGGGTGTCCAGCCCAGGGACAGCTCTGTTCTGGGGTCAATGGGTGTTCAGCCCAGGGACAGCTCTGTTCTGGGGTCAATGGGTGTTCAGCCCAGGGACAGCTCTGTTCTGGGGTCAATGGGTGTTCAGCCCAGGGACAGCTCTGTTCTGGGGTCAATGGGTGTTCAGCCCAGGGACAGCTCTGTTCTGGGGTCAATGGGTGTCCAGCCCAGGGACAGATCTGTTCTGGGGTCAATGGGTGTTCAGCCCAGGGACAGCTCTGTTCTGGGGTCAATGGGTATCCAGCCCAGGGACAGCTCTGTTCTGGGGCCAATGGGTGTTCAGCCCAGGGACAGCTCTGTTCTGGGGCCAATGGGTGTCCAGCCCAGGGACAGCTCTGTTCTGGGGCCAATGGGTGTCCAGCTCTGGGACAGTTCAGTTCAGGCATGCGAGTGAGCAGGAGACTGCCTCTGTACACTGACAGCTCACATCAGCATCAAACAGCCGCTATCTTCGTCTCTAGACAGGGTGTAGTGGGGAGCACACACACACACACACACACACACACACACACACACACACACACACACACACACACACACACACACACACACACACACACACACACACCACTTCACCACACTGCACACACACACACAGAACTATATCACACAGATAGCACACACACACACACACACACACACACACAGCCAGCCAGCCAGCCAGCCAGCCAGCCAGCCAGCCAGCCAGCCAGCCAGCCAGCCAGCCAGCCAGCCAGCCAGCCAGCCAGCCAGGTCTCTGCAGGCACATTCTGGTGGGACATCATTGACATTTCCTCCAGAGAACTATATCACACAGATAGCCAGCCAGCCACAGACATTTCCTCCAGATAACTATATCACACAGCCAGCCACACAGCCAGCCAGAGAACTATATCAGCCAGCCAGCCACACAGCCAGCCAGCCACAGACATTTCCTCCAGATAACTATATCACACAGCCAGCCACACAGCCAGCCACACAGCCAGCCAGCCACACAGCCAGCCAGCCACAGACATTTCCTCCAGTGAACTATATCACACAGCCAGCCACACAGCCAGCCAGCCAGCCACACAGCCAGCCAGCCACAGACATTTCCTCCAGAGAACTATATCACACAGCCAGCCAGCCAGCCACACAGCCAGCCAGCCAGCCACACAGCCAGCCAGCCACAGACATTTCCTCCAGAGAACTATATCACACAGCCAGCCAGCCAGCCAGCCAGACATTTCCTCCAGAGAACTATATCACACAGCCAGCCACACAGCCAGCCAGCCACACAGCCAGCCAGCCACAGACATTTCCTCCAGAGAACTATATCACACAGCCAGCCCAGCCACACAGCCAGCCAGCCAGCCAGCCAGCCACAGACATTTCCTCCAGAGAACTATATCACACAGCCAGCCACACAGCCAGCCACACAGCCAGCCAGCCACAGACATTTCCTCCAGAGAACTATATCACACAGCCAGCCAGCCAGCAACACAGCCAGCCAGCCACACAGCCAGCCAGCCACAGACATTTCCTCCAGAGAACTATATCACACAGCCAGCCAGCCAGCCAGCCAGCCAGCTCCTCCAGATAACTATATCAAAGAGTTTTCTCAAGACTCCTTTAGAGATGTTCTATGGAGAGAGAGTCATTACATGTTCACTAAAGGGGTTGTGACGCAGAGGAGGGAACAGTCTGGCAGGCCCAGCCACTGGCAGACCCAGCCACACTAATATGGTAGGGTTAAGACCAGAACAAGCTGCCATGACAGGGGTTACGACCAGGACAGGCTGATAAAAAACATTTCTAGATGGGCACGCAGAGAAGAGAGGAGAGACGTTGGATGGAATGGGGGGGAGAGGAGAGGAAGGGGAGTGAAAACGAAGAGGGAAATCAGGAGAGGAAACAAGGGGAAGAAGGGGAGGAGATGAGGGAAGAGGATGGAAAGAAGGGAAGGAGATGAGGGAAGAGGATGGAAAGAAGGGAAGGAGATGAGGGAAGAGGAGGGAAAGAAGGGAAGGAGATGAGGGAAGAGGATGGAAAGAAGGGAAGGAGATGAGGGAAGAGGAGGGAAAGAAGGGAAGGAGATGAGGGAAGAGGAGGGAAAGAAGGGAAGGAGATGAGGGAAGAGGAGGGAAAGAAGGGAAGGAGATGAGGGAAGAGGAGGGAAAGAAGGGAAGGAGATGAGGGAAGAGGATGGAAAGAAGGGAAGGAGATGAGGGAAGAGGGGGGAAAGAAGATGACATCTCTCTCTCTCTCTCTCTCTCTCTCTCTCTCTCTCTCTCACTTGCCAGTTGTGCAGTGTCAGAGGCCATGTTACCATGTCAACCCTGCTGCTCAGCCAACCATAAAACTGAACCAGCCTGTCTGATGACATGATTGTTCAGAGCCAAAGAGCATGATTCAGCTGGCACAACAACCTGTCGTAGGGCATCAGAGAAGCCTCACGTAGCATGTTTTATGAAACACACTAGCTAAACACAACAACTCCTAGATAGGTAGTCTACTTTCTTGTTTGACCTGTGTGTGTCCCCCAGACTAAATGACTTGTCTTGTAACTATCATTGAAAGGACTTGACGTAACATTTTTCACTGTGTGGGGTGTGAAGAAAGTACAGGAGAGAAAGTAGCCTGGTCCCAGATCAGTTTGTGCCAATGGGGCATGACAATAAACAGAGGAGTTGGCAGGACACCACAAACAGATCTGGGACCAAGCTGAGTAAGGGCATTGCATAGACATATCATGCTGTTCATGTTGACAACGAGCTTGCCTGGTGCTGCTATAACATAAAATATAAATATTGAGGCTTAAATATAGAATGATATTAGTGACAGCAGAGATTGAATTTGAATACAATAATGTTCCATTTGTATTCAAAAATTGAATTCCAATTCAAACTGTTTTGAATCTGTATTGCAAAAAAAAAAAAATCTATGAATAAATGCATACATTGAATTTGCATATCTAACTGTTAGACCAGGTCATTGAAATGTAGAATATGCTCCTAAAACCAGAATAAAAAGGATGAAGTGGAGTGGGTAGGAAAGAAGGCCGAAGAAGAGAGGAGGAGACACTCACCCCTGGCCTGCCAACAAGCTCAGCTCTCTTCCTTTCTCTCCTCCGCTCCTGACCAATGATATCCTTCAAATACTCATTTACCTGATTAAAAGAGGGAGAGAGTGAATTATCTTGTTAATTGGAGGGCTTCCATGATCTTTGACTGTACAGAACCTTGTTTTAACACAATACATTGCCAACCGAAATATGTTTCTCTTAGTTCTGCTAATATGGTCTTTAAACTTTATTATTTTCTTACTGTTATGTAAGAATGTCACAACTATGATATAAGAAAGGTTTACAAAAGTCACTTCAAAAGCTTACAAACCTTCCAGCAATGTGACTTGCCTAGTTAAATAAAGGTGAAATAAAATAAAATGAATAAAAATATCCCTGTAGTTGAAAGATACATTATTGGAGTTCAAAGGTTATCAATGTCTGCAGTGTGCCACATGCTTTCCCCGAAAGATTCCATGACCACACCAGTTATTGTGTGTGTGTGTGTGTTGTGTCATGTGTCTATATGATTATCCCAAATTAAATCTAGAATCGGCTTCCTATTTCGCAACAAAGCATCCTTCACTCATGCTGCCAAACATACCCTTGTAAAACTGACCATCCTACTGATCCTCGACTTCATTTACAAAATAGCCTCCAACACTCTACTCAGCAAATTGGATCCAGTCTATCACAGTGCCATATGTTTTGTCACCAAAGCACCAAATACTACCCACCACTGCGACCTCTATGCTCTCGTTGGCTGGCGATTGCGTCATATTCATCGCCAAACACGCTGGCTCCAGGTCATCTATAAGTCTCTGCTAGGAAAAGCTCCGCCTTATCTCAGCTCACTGGTCACCATAGCAGCACCCACCCGTAGCACGCGCTCCAGCAGATATATTTCCAGCAGGTATATTTCACAGGTCATCCACAAAGCCAATTCCTCATTTGGCCGCCTTTCCTTCCAGTTCTCTGCTGCCAATGACTGGAATGAATTGCAAAAATCACTGAAGCTGGAAACTTATATCTCCCTCACTAACTTCAAGCACCAGCTGTCAGAGCAGCTCACAGATCACTGCACCTGTACATAGCCCATCTGTAAATAGCCCATCCAACTACCTCATCTCCATACTGTTATTTATTTTACTCCTTTGCACCCCAGTATCTCTACTTGCACATTCATCTTCTGCACATCAATCACTCCAGTGTTTATTGCAAAATTTTAATTATTTCACCAGTATGGCCTATTTATTGCCTTACCTCCCTTGCACTCACTTTATATATACTTTGTCTACTATATGTTTGTTTATTCCATGTGTAACTCGGTGTTGTTGTTTGTGTCACACTGCTTTGCTTTATCTTGGCCAGGTCACAGTTGTAAATGAGAACTTGTTCTCAACTGGCCTACCTGGTTAAATAAAGGTCACACACACACACACACACACACACACACACACACACACACACACACACACACACACACACACACACACACACACACACACACACACACGGTTAAATAAAGGTAAAATAAATCTACGGAACATTGCAAAAAAAATCAGAAACTTTCTGTCCAAACAATGATGCAGAAAAATGTATTCATGCTTTTGTCACTTCTAGGTTACACTACTGCAATGCTCTACTTTCCGGCTACCTGGACAAAGCACTAAAAAACATCGGTTAGTGCTAAATACGGCTGCTAGAATCCAGAATGAACCAAAAAATTTGGTCAGCCCTCATTAACACTTAAGGCAGCATCTCACTCACACTAAGGCAGCATCTCACTCACACAAAGGCAGCATCTCACTCACACAAAGGCAGCATCTCACTCACACAAAGGCAGCATCTCACTCACACAAAGGCAGCATCTCACTCACACTAAGGCAGCATCTCACTCACACAAAGGCAGCATCTCACTCACACAAAGGCAGCATCTCACTCACACAAAGGCAGCATCTCACTCACACAAAGGCAGCATCTCACTCACACAAAGGCAGCATCTCACTCACACTAAGGCAGCATCTCACTCACACTAAGGCAGCATCTCACTCACACTAAGGCAGCATCTCACTCACACTAAGGCAGCATCTCACTCACACTAAGGCAGCATCTCACTCACACTAAGGCAGCATCTCACTCACACTAAGGCAGCATCTCACTAACACTAAGGCAGCATCTCACTAACACTAAGGCAGCATCTCACTAACACTAAGGCAGCATCTCACTAACACTAAGGCAGCATCTCACTAACACTAAGGCAGCATCTCACTAACACTAAGGCAGCATCTCACTAACACTAAGGCAGCATCTCACTAACACTAAGGCAGCATCTCACTAACACTAAGGCAGCATCTCACTGTCCCCTATATAGAGCACTATATTTGACCAGGGCCATGTGGGACGCACCCTAACACTCCCCCCCCTCCACTGTCACAGAGACAGGCCCAGGGCAAGACCGCCCCCACACAGAACAACATGCACAGTCGGTCCCAAATCCCCCCCTATAGCCTTTTCCCTTGGCCCCATCCCTTTGATTAATTTATTCATACAGGGTGTGTGGGGGGGAATCATTTAAAATGCCAAGTGTAAATTGTTAAACAATACATTGGAATTTAAAAAAAGTTGAGCCCTTCTCAGTAGACATTGTACAGATTTTGTGGCTTGTCCTGCAGAGGGGGAAAGAGTGTGGCTTGTCCTGCAGAGGGGGAAAGAGTGTGGCTTGTCCTGCAGAGGGGGAAAGAGTGTGGCTTGTCCTGCAGAGGGGGAAAGAGTGTGGCTTGTCCTGCAGAGGGGAAAAGAGTGTGGCTTGTCCTGCAGAGGGGGAAAGAGTGTGGCTTGTTCTGCAGAGGGGGAAAGAGTGTGGCTTGTCCTGCAGAGGGGGAAAGAGTGTGGCTTGTCCTGCCGAGGGGGAAAGAGTGTGGCTTGTCCTGCAGAGGGGGAAAGAGTGTGGCTTGTCCTGCAGAGGGGGAAAGAGTGTGGCTTGTCCTGCAGAGGGGGAAAGAGTGTGGCTTGTCCTGCAGAGGGGGAAAGAGTGTGGCTTGTCCTGCCGAGGGGGAAAGAGTGTGGCTTGTCCTGCAGAGGGGGAAAGAGTGTGGCTTGTCCTGCAGAGGGGGAAAGAGTGTCGCCTGTCCTGCAGAGGGGGAAAGAGCCGGACAGAAGCAAAGTAGCAAGATCCTGTGCAGTACAGCTCAGCTCAGTAGTGTGAAAAGGGAACACATGTATGATGCCCAGCTGGTCTAGACTGTATGTGGTCCTATTCGTGTGTGTGGGTGTGTGTTAGAATGCCGTGCAGGTAAATACCTTGTTGATCCAGCTGGTCATGGCGTCCTCGGTGTCGTACGGTGTGTCTGCATCTTCATCGTGGTGGGAGGAGTACCGAAGGATGCACGCCACCACCTTCTCCGCGCTCACCGTCTCCACCGTGTACGCCATCATCAGCGTGTCCATCATCGCCAGGTGGGCACTCTGACAGGGGAAACAGGAAACGAGGTAATTGTGGATCTGAAAAGGATTTAGGTCTGTGATGTTAGTAGGGAATTAATCATGGGGACACGTTCTAATCGGGTTACTCCGGTAGCTGCCTTGCTCCCTATATACTTGTTAACTGGTACCACGAACCAATACGTTTTTTGGGCCAGGCACAAAAACACCAGTGTAAACCCCAAGCACCGATGTACATAAACCCCAAGCACCCGTGTACATAAACCCCAAGCACCCGTGTACATAAACCCCAAGCACCCGTGTAAATAAACCCCCAAGCACCCGTGTAAATAAACCCCAAGCACCCGTGTAAATAAACCCCAAGCACCCGTGTAAATAAACCCCAAGCACCCGTGTAAATAAACCCCAAGCACCCGTGTAAATAAACCCCAAGCACCCGTGTACATAAACCCCAAGCACCCGTGTACATAAACCCCAAGCACCCGTGTACATAAACCCCAAGCACCCGTGTACATAAACCCCAAGCACCCGTGTACATAAACCCCAAGCACCGATGTACATAAACCCCAAGCACCAATGTACATAAACCCCAAGCACCCATGTACATAAACCCCAAGCACCCGTGTACATAAACCCCAAGCACCCGTGTACATAAACCCCAAGCACCCGTGTACATAAACCCCAAGCACCCGTGTACATAAACCCCAAGCACCCGTGTACATAAACCCCAAGCACCGATGTACATAAACCCCAAGCACCCGTGTACATAAACCCCAAGCACCGATGTACATAAACCCCAAGCACCGATGTACATAAACCCCAAGCACCCGTGTAAATAAGCCCCAAGCACCCGTGTAAATAAGCCCCAAGCACCCGTGTACATAAACCCCAAGCACCAGTGTACATAAACCCCAAGCACCCGTGTTAAACACTATATTGGAAAAGCCCTAGAAGAGTATGGAATATGGTGGAAGCTAAACCTGGCCTATCAGAAGGGTGGGTGGAGCTATTGCAACCTTGATTAGACCCATCAAGATCTATCCAATCTACAAAACGAGGTAAGGGAGCAAGTTATGGGAATGGAATTGAACCATGGAGTCCTAGCTACCCCTCCTCCACATAGAGTCTAGCAGTTCTCAGTTGGCCGTTCCCCAGTGGCTGTTGCCCTGAAAACACTTGGGTCTATCCCTCATTCAGCGACCCAATTAACTTTGTGTTCTCACACCCTGAAGGGAGAGAGAGATAGAGAGAGAAGCCTACACCAAGCCTGCAGCCTGGGTCAGGAGTTGAGTGTGTCTGTCTCAACCCCAGTAGTACAGTAATATCATGCATCTCTATTACAGTAATGTCATGCATCTCTAGTACAGTAATACAATGTACAGTGGCTTGCGAAAGTATTCACCCCCCTTGACATTTTTCCTATTTTGTTGCCTTACAACCTGGAATTAAAATATATATCTGGGGGGTTTGTATCATTTGATTTACATAACATGCCGACCACTTTGAAGATGCTAAATATTTTTTATTGTGAAACAAACAAGAAAAGTTGGACAAAAAAAACTGCAAACTTGAGCGTGTACAACTATTCATCCCCCCCCAAAGTCTATACCTTGTAGAGACACCTTTCGCAGCAATTGTCTCTATAAGCTTGGCACATCTAGCCACTGGGATAAATGCATGTTCTTCAAAGGCAAAACTGCTCCAGCTCCTTCAAGTTAGATGGGTTCTGCTGGTGTATAGCAATCTTTAAGTCTTACCACAGATTCTCAATTGGATTGAGGTCTGGGCTTTGACTAGGCCATCCCAAGACATTTAAATGTTTCCCCTTAAACCACTTGAGTGTTGCTTTAGCATTATGCTCAGGGTCATTGTCCTGCTGGACGGTGAACCTCCGTCCCAGTCTCAATTCTCTGGAAGACTGAAACAGGTTTCCCCTCAAGAATTTCCCTGTATTTAGCTCCATCCATCATTCCTTCAATTCTGACCAGTTTCCCAGTCCCTGCCGATGAAAAACATCCCACAGCATGATGCTACCACCACCATGCTTCACTGTAGGGATGCTATTCTCGGGGTGATGTTGAGTCAAGGGCTGATTAAGGTAAGGGCTGATTTCAAGGTTTTACTGCTAACCTACAAAGCATTACATGGGCTTGCTCCTACCCATCTTTCCGATTTGGTCCTGCCGTACATACCTACACGTACGCGATGGTCACAAGACGCAGGCCTCCTAATTGTCCCTAGAATTTCTAAGCAAACAGCTGGAGGCAGGGCTTTCTCCTATAGAGCTCAGTTTTTATGGAATGGTCTGCCTACCCATGTGAGAGACGCAAACTCTGACTCAACCTTTAAGTCTTTACTGAAGACTCATCTCTTCAGTGGGTCATACGATTGAGTGCAGTCTGGCCCAGGAGTGTGAAGGTGAACGGAAAGGCTCTGGAGCAACGAACCGCCCTTGCTGTCTCTGCCTGGCCGGTTCCCCTCTTTCCACTGGGATTCTCTGCCTCTAACCCTATTACAGGGGTTGAGTCACTAGCTTAGTAGGTTACTTAATCTTTTACGCAATGTTGAGAGAATCCTATTTGAGACAGAAAAAGAAAAGGATGTTCCTATGAAAAATAAAATAAAATATACAGAACCTTGCAGAGAACCTGTCCAACTCACAATCTATCAGAAATAATTACCTATCCAACTGAGCCTATACAGAACCCTGCAGAGAACCTGTCCAACTCACAATCTATCTGAAAGAATTATCTATCCAACTGAGCCTATACAGAACCTTGCAGAGAACCTGTCCAACTCACAATCTATCAGAAATAATTACCTATCCAACTGAGCCTATACAAAAAATATAAACTATCAAACTGAGCCTATACAAAAAATATAAACTATCAAACTGAGCCTATACAAAAAATATAAACTATCAAACTGAGCCTATACAAAAAATATAAACTATCAAACTGAGCCTATACAAAAAATATAAACTATCAAACTGAGCCTATACAAAAAGCCTATATAAACTATCAAACTGAGCCTATACAAAAATATAAACTAAAACTGAGCCTCAAAAATATAAACTGAGCCTATACAAAAATATAAACGATCAAACTGAGCCTATACAAAAATATAAACGATCAAACTGAGCCTATACAAAAATATAAACGATCAAACTGAGCCTATACAAAAATATAAACTATCAAACTGAGCCTATACAAAAAATATAAACTATCAAACTGAGCCTATACAAAAATATAAACTATCAAACTGAGCCTATACAAAAATATAAACTATCAAACTGAGCCTATACAAAAATATAAACTATCAAACTGAGCCTATACAAAAATATAAAACTATCAAACTGAGCCTATACAAAAATATAAACTATCAAACTGAGCCTATACAAAAATATAAACTATCAAACTGAGCCTATACAAAAATATAAACTATCAAACTGAGCCTATACAAAAATATAAACTATCAAACTGAGCCTATACAAAAATATAAACTATCAAACTGAGCCTATACAAAAATATAAACTATCAAACTGAGCCTATACAAAAATATAAACTATCAAACTGAGCCTATACAAAAATATAAACTATCAAACTGAGCCTATACAAAAATATAAACTATCAAACTGAGCCTATACAAAAAAATATAAACGATCAAACTGAGCCTATACAAAAAATATAAACTATCAAACTGAGCCTATACAAAAATATAAACTATCAAACTGAGCCTATACAAAAATATAAACTATCAAACTGAGCCTATACAAAAAATATAAACTATCAAACTGAGCCTATACAAAAATATAAACTATCAAACTGATCAAAAATATAAACAAACTGAGCCTATACAAAAATATAAACTATCAAACTGAGCCTATACAAAAATATAAACTATCAAACTGAGCCTATACAAAAATATAAACTATAAAACTGAGCCTATACAAAAATATAAACTATCCAACTGAGCCTATACAAAAAATATAAACTATCAAACTGAGCCTATACAAAAAATATAAACTATCAAACTGAGCCTATACAAAAATATAAACTATCAAACTGAGCCTATACAAAAATATAAACTATCAAACTGAGCCTATACAAAAATATAAACTATCAAACTGAGCCTATACAAAAATATAAACTATCAAACTGAGCCTATACAAAAAATATAAACTATCAAACTGAGCCTATACAAAAATATAAACTATCAAACTGAGCCTATACAAAAATATAAACTATCCAACTGAGCCTATACAAAAATATAAACTATCAAACTGAGCCTATACAAAAATATAAACTATCAAACTGAGCCTATACAAAAAAATATAAACTATCAAACTGAGCCTATACAAAAAATATAAACTATCAAACTGAGCCTATACAAAAATATAAACTATCAAACTGAGCCTATACAAAAATATAAACTATCAAACTGAGCCTATACAAAAATATAAACTATCAAACTGAGCCTATACAAAAATATAAACTATCAAACTGAGCCTATACAAAAATATAAACTATCAAACTGAGCCTATACAAAAATATAAACTATCAAACTGAGCCTATACAAAAATATAAACTATCAAACTGAGCCTATACAAAAAATATAAACTATCAAACTGAGCCTATACAAAAATATAAACTATCAAACTGAGCCTATACAAAAATATAAACTATCAAACTGAGCCTATACAAAAATATAAACTATCAAACTGAGCCTATACAAAAATATAAACTATCAAACTGAGCCTATACAAAAATATAAACCTATCCAACTGAGCCTATACAAAAATATAAACTATCAAACTGAGCCTATACAAAAAATATAAACTATCAAACTGAGCCTATACAAAAATATAAACTATCCAACTGAGCCTATACAAAAATATAAACTATCCAACTGAGCCTATACAAAAATATAAACTATCAAACTGAGCCTATACAAAAAAAATATAAACTATCAAACTGAGCCTATACAAAAATATAAACTATCAAACTGAGCCTATACAAAAATATAAACTATCAAACTGAGCCTATACAAAAAATATAAACTATCAAACTGAGCCTATACAAAAATATAAACTATCAAACTGAGCCTATACAAAAAATATAAACTATCAAACTGAGCCTATACAAAAAATATAAACTGATCAAACTGAGCCTATACAAAAAATATAAACGATCAAACTGAGCCTATACAAAAAATATAAACTATCAAACTGAGCCTATACAAAAAATATAAACTATCCAACTGAGCCTATACAAAAAATATAAACTATCAAACTGAGCCTATACAAAAAATATAAACTATCAAACTGAGCCTATACAAAAAATATAAACTATCCAACTGAGCCTATACAAAAAATATAAACTATCAAACTGAGCCTATACAAAAAATATAAACTATCAAACTGAGCCTATACAAAAAATATAAACTATCAAACTGAGCCTATACAAAAAATATAAACTATCAAACTGAGCCTATACAAAAAATATAAACTATCAAACTGAGCCTATACAAAAAATATAAACTATCAAACTGAGCCTATACAAAAAATATAAACTATCAAACTGAGCCTATACAAAAAATATAAACTATCAAACTGAGCCTATACAAAAAATATAAACTATCAAACTGAGCCTATACAAAAAATATAAACGATCAAACTGAGCCTATACAAAAAATATAAACTATCAAACTGAGCCTATACAAAAAATATAAACTATCAAACTGAGCCTATACAAAAAATATAAACTATCAAACTGAGCCTATACAAAAAATATAAACTATCAAACTGAGCCTATACAAAAAATATAAACTATCAAACTGAGCCTATACAAAAAATATAAACGATCAAACTGAGCCTATACAAAAAATATAAACTATCAAACTGAGCCTATACAAAAATATAAACGATCAAACTGAGCCTATACAAAAAATATAAACTATCAAACTGAGCCTATACAAAAAATATAAACTATCAAACTGAGCCTATACAAAAAATATAAACTATCAAACTGAGCCTATACAAAAAATATAAACTATCAAACTGAGCCTATACAAAAAATATAAACGATCAAACTGAGCCTATACAAAAAATATAAACGATCAAACTGAGCCTATACAAAAAATATAAACTATTGGAACCAAGACTTAAAAACTGATACTGGCACAAGATGGAGGGAGTGTTGGAACATAAACACAATTACAGTTAACAAACATGTAGGATTAATCCAGTATAAACGAATGAATAGAATTTATTACACAAGAGCCCAAATTAATACATTCTACAGCATAATGGCAGAGCCATGTCTTAAGTATACCATTAACAATGATTGGATAATTCCTGCCTTCTGGGAGTGGTATAAAAGTCCCAAAGTTCCAAAGTTGGCTGTTAGAAATTTTACGATGTAAATTTACCATACTTTTCTCATTAATCCATTTTTTAAAAAAAATATTTTTTTACTTAACTGGAAATCAAGTGATCCTCCATTGCTGGGATGATAGAAGAATCAAATGCATTATTATAAATGCATTATTATGTGGCCATGTGGCATAGTCTTGCAGGCGTTGGAGATGGATACAGTGTGAGCATGTGGGTCAGGACTAGAGGTCGACCTTCAGTCAGGACAGGTGTGATGTCGTTGATGTTTGTGTGGGTCTGTCTGTTTGTAGTCTGTGTAAGTTTAAATGAAAAATATTTAAAATAAATGTTTTTTTATTTTTTAAATATATTTTTTAAATACAGAGACTAGAGAGTTGGACTAGTAACAGGAAGGTTGCAAGTTCAAACCCCCGAGCTGACAAGGTACAAATCTGTCGTTCTGCCCCTGAACAGGCAGATGCCCTTTTCCTCCTAAAACAAGATGCCGCCTCCACCCTAAAACAAGATGCCCCTTTCCTCCTAAAACAAGATCCCCTTTCCCCCCTAAAACAAGATGCCCCTTTCCTCCTAAAACAAGATGCCCTTTTCCCCCTAAAACAAGATGCCCCTTTCCCCCTAAAACAAGATGCCCTTTTCCCCCTAAAACAAGATGCCCCTTTCCCCCTAAAACAAGATGCCCTTTTCCCCTAAAACAAGATGCCCCTTTCCTCCTAAAACAAGATGCCCCTTTCCCCCTAAAACAAGATGCCCCTTTCCCCCTAAAACAAGATGCCCCTTTTCCCCCTAAAACAAGATGCCCTTTTCCCCTAAAACAAGATGCCCCTTTCCTCCTAAAACAAGATGCCCTTTTCCCCTAAAACAAGATGCCCTTTTCCCCTAAAACAAGATGCCCCTTTCCCCCTAAAACAAGATGCCCCTTTCCTCCTAAAACAAGATCCCCTTTCCCCCTAAAACAAGATGCCCCTTTCCTCCTAAAACAAGATCCCCTTTCCCCCCTAAAACAAGATGCCCCTTTCCCCCTAAAACAAGATGCCCTTTTCCCCCTAAAACAAGATGCCCTTTTCCCCCTAAAACAAGATGCCCCTTTCCCCCTAAAACAAGATGCCCCTTTCCCCCTAAAACAAGATGCCCTTTTCCCCCTAAAACAAGATGCCCTTTTAAAACAAGATGCCCCTTTGCCCTAAAACAAGATGCCCTTTTCCCCTAAAACAAGATGCCCTTTTCCCCTAAAACAAGATGCCCTTTTCCCCTAAAACAAGATGCCCTTTTCCCTAAAACAAGATGCCCTTTTCCCCTAAAACAAGATGCCCTTTTCCACCTAAAACAAGATGCCCTTTTCCTCCAAAACAAGATGCCCTTTTCCCCCTAAAACAAGATGCCCTTTTCCCCCTAAAACAAGATGCCCTTTTCCCCCTAAAACAAGATGCCCTTTTCCCCCTAAAACAAGATGCCCTTTTCCCCCAAGATGCCCTTTTCCCCCTAAAACAAGATGCCCTTTTCCCCCTAAAACAAGATGCCCTTTTCCCCCTAAAACAAGATGCCCTTTTCCCCCTAAAACAAGATGCCCTTTTCCTCCTAAAACAAGATGCCCTTTTCCCCCTAAAACAAGATGCCCTTTTCCCCCTAAAACAAGATGCCCTTTTCCTCCTAAAACAAGATGCCCTTTTCCTCCTAAAACAAGATGCCCTTTTAAAACAAGATGCCTCCTAAAACAAGATGCCCTTTTCCCCTAAAACAAGATGCCCTTTTCCCCTAAAACAAGATGCCCTTTTCCTCCTAAAACAAGATGCCCTTTTCCCCTAAAACAAGATGCCCTTTTCCCCTAAAACAAGATGCCCTAAAACAAGATTTTTCCTCCTAAAACAAGATGCCCTTTTCCCCCTAAAACAAGATGCCCTTTTCCTCCTAAAACAAGATGCCCTTTTCCCCCTAAAACAAGATGCCCTAAAACAAGATGCCCTTTTCCACCTAAAACAAGATGCCCTTTTCCTCCTAAAACAAGATGCCCTTTTCCTCCTAAAACAAGATGCCCTTTTCCTCCTAAAACAAGATGCCCTTTTCCTCCTAAAACAAGATGCCCTTTTCCCCCTAAAACAAGATGCCCTTTTCCCCCTAAAACAAGATGCCCTTTTCCTCCTAAAACAAGATGCCCTTTTCCTCCTAAAACAAGATGCCCTTTTCCTCCTAAAACAAGATGCCCTTTTCCTCCTAAAACAAGATGCCCTTTTCCTCCTAAAACAAGATGCCCTTTTCCCCCTAAAACAAGATGCCCTTTTCCCCCTAAAACAAGATGCCCTTTTCCTCAAGATGCCCTTTTCCTCCTAAAACAAGATGCCCTTTTCCTCCTAAAACAAGATGCCCTTTTCCTCCTAAAACAAGATGCCCTTTTCCTCCTAAAACAAGATGCCCTTTTCCTCCTAAAACAAGATGCCCTTTTCCTCCTAAAACAAGATGCCCTTTTTTCCTCCTAAAACAAGATGCCCTTTTCCTCCTAAAACAAGATGCCCTTTTCCTCCTAAAACAAGATGCCCTTTTCCTCCTAAAACAAGATGCCCTTTTCCTCCTAAAACAAGATGCCCTTTTCCTCCTAAAACAAGATGCCCTTTTCCTCCTAAAACAAGATGCCCTTTTCCTCCTAAAACAAGATGCCCTTTTCCTCCTAAAACAAGATGCCCTTTTCCTCCTAAAACAAGATGCCCTTTTCCTCCTAAAACAAGATGCCCTTTTCCCCCTAAAACAAGATGCCCTTTTCCCCTAAAACAAGATGCCCTTTTCCCCTAAAACAAGATGCCCTTTTCCCCTAAAACAAGATGCCCTTTTCCCCCTAAAACAAGATGCCCTTTTCCTCCTAAAACAAGATGCCCTTTTCCTCCTAAAACAAGATGCCCTTTTCCTCCTAAAACAAGATGCCCTTTTCCTCCTAAAACAAGATGCCCTTTTCCTCCTAAAACAAGATGCCCTTTTCCTCCTAAAACAAGATGCCCTTTTCCTCCTAAAACAAGATGCCCTTTTCCTCCTAAAACAAGATGCCCTTTTCCTCCTAAAACAAGATGCCCTTTTCCTCCTAAAACAAGATGCCCTTTTCCTCCTAAAACAAGATGCCCTTTTCCTCCTAAAACAAGATGCCCTTTTCCTCCTAAAACAAGATGCCCTTTTCCTCCTAAAACAAGATGCCCTTTTCCTCCTAAAACAAGATGCCCTCCTAAATGCACTGGGACATTCTTGTATACTCATCTCAGGCTAAGTCAGACATGAGCTAAAAATATCCCTTTTGGCACTAGCACTAGTATTAGCGTTTTATGTGCTAGAACTGCAGGCTCTATGTTACGCCCCTGAAAAAGGGGAGAAATACTAGCCACTGCAACACAGAGGTGCATTTTGCTTTATCCTTTAAACTGATTACATCTATATTTCCTCTGTGGTAAGAGATGCTTCCCCGTTGTCAATATCCATATTTTACTGCCAGGCTAAATCACTGCTGGGATGTGTTCATTAAGTTCCGCAAAAAACATGCATTAGTTCAAGTCCAGGTAGTAGAGTGCAGTTTCTTCTGTTTGCCCAATGAACATGACCCATATGTGTATTTCTCTGCAGAGCTGTTTGCATACCTTCCTATAGAGCCGTTGGGAAGACAAAGCATAACAGACAACCCTCCATTGAAACCAGCTTAAACAGAGTACAAATGAGGGGAAAATATGTACAGTCTCAGTCTGTCATGTGATCTGGGTGATACATGACAATGTTTAAGTGGTTGAACAAACATTTGTTGTGTATAAGAGGCCTGACCTGATAGTAACCTCTACTGGGAGAGCTGTGACCTCTACTGGGAGAGCTGTGACCTCTACTGGGAGAGCTGTGACCTCTACTGGGAGAGCTGTGACCTCTACTGGGAGAGCTGTGACCTCTACTGGGAGAGCTGTGACCTCTACTGGGAGAGCTGTGACCTCTACTGGGAGAGCTGTGACCTCTACTGGGAGAGCTGTGACCTCTACTGGGAGAGCTGTGACCTCTACTGGGAGAGCTGTGACCTCTACTGGGAGAGCTGTGACCTGCTAGTAACCTCTACTGGGAGAGCTGTGACCTGCTAGTAACCTCTACTGGGAGAACTGTGACCTGCTAGTAACCTCTACTGGGAGAACTGTGACCTGCTAGTAACCTCTACTGGGAGAACTGTGACCTGCTAGTAACCTCTACTGGGAGAACTGTGACCTGCTAGTAACCTCTACTGGGAGAACTGTGACCTGCTAGTAACCTCTACTGGGAGAACTGTGACCTGCTAGTAACCTCTACTGGGAGAACTGTGACCTGCTAGTAACCTCTACTGGGAGAGCTGTGACCTGCTAGTAACCTCTACTGGGAGAGCAGTAACCTCTTTATTTAAAATTGTATTTATTTAACCTTTATTTAATTGGCAAGTCAGTTAAGAACAAATTCTTATTTACAATGACGGCCTACCCCGGCCAAACCCGGACAGCGCTGGGCCAATTGTGCACCGCCCTATTGGACTCCCAGTCACGGCCGGATGTGATACAGCCTTACTGGGAGACCTGTAACCTGCTTGTGGGAGACTGAGCTAGGGCCCTAAGGACTGGCTGGCTCTCAAAGCACACTGTGCCAGGGGGAGGAACCAGTATCCCAGTGTGTAGTGTATATAATATGGTCATTTAGCAGACTGGTCTGGTCTGGTAATCTGAGTTGTTGGAGAGCATCCTCTCATTCAATACAACAGTCTGGTATGGTAATCTGAGCTAGTGGACAGGATCCTCACGTTCAATATGACAGTCTGGTCTGGTACTCTGAGCTAGTGGACAGGATCCTCACATTCAATATGACAGTCTGGTCTGGTAATCTGAGCTAGTGGACAGGATCCTCACATTCAATATGACAGTCTGGTAATCTAAGCTGGTATAGAGGATCCTAAAGTTCAATATGACAGTCTGGTACGGTAAGCTGAGCATGAGGAGCAAAAGCAAAATGACCCGAATAGTAAACACAGCCAGCAAAGTAACCGGTCGACCACAGGCACATTTGAGCATTCCGTTCCACAAGGCAACCAGAAAGAAGACACTGGCTGTCATTGGCGACTACACCCTCCACACCCTCAGTTCGAGAGGCTTCCCTCTGGCCGGCGCTTCAGAATGGTCACGGCCAAGAACATCCATTAGTTCCTTGTGCTGTTGGACTACTAAATGCAAAGTATCAGTATATGTACTTATCTATCTAGTCCAGTTGGGACAGTGGTCGTTGTGAGTGAATGCATTAATGTCCTCTACGTTGTTAGTGAATGCATTAATGTCCTCTACGTTGTGAGAATGTATTAATGTCCTCTGTGTTGTGAGTGAATGCATTAATGTCCTCTGTGTTGTGAGTGAATGCATTAATGTCCTCTACATTGTTAGTGAATGTATTAATGTCCTCTACATTGTTAGTGAATGTATTAATGTCCTCTACATTGTTAGTGAATGTATTAATGTCCTCTGTGTTGTGAGAATGCATTAATGTCCTCTACGTTGTGAGTGAATGCATTAATGTCCTCTACATTGTGAGTGAATGCATTAATGTCCTCTACATTGTGAGTGAATGCATTAATGTCCTCTACATTGTGAGTGAATGCATTAATGTCCTCTACATTGTGAGTGAATGCATTAATGTCCTCTACATTGTGAGTGAATGCATTAATGTCCTCTACATTGTGAGTGAATGCATTAATGTCCTCTACATTGTGAGTGAATGCATTAATGTCCTCTACATTGTGAGTGAATGCATTAATGTCCTCTACATTGTGAGTGAATGCATTAATGTCCTCTACATTGTGAGTGAATGCATTAATGTCCTCTACGTTGTGAGTGAATGCATTAATGTCCTCTACATTGTGAGTGAATGCATTAATGTCCTCTACATTGTGAGTGAATGCATTAATGTCCTCTACATTGTGAGTGAATGTATTAATGTCCTCTGTGTTGTGAGTGAATGTATTAATGTCCTCTACATTGTTAGTGAATGCATTAATGTCCTCTGTGTTGTGAGTGAATGCATAAATGTCCTCTGTGTTGTGAGTGAATGCATTAATGTCCTCTGTGTTGTGAGTGAATGCATTAATGTCCTCTACATTGTTAGTGAATGCATTAATGTCCTCTGTGTTGTGAGTGAATGCATTAATGTCCTCTGTGTTGTGAGTGAATGCATTAATGTCCTCTACATTGTTAGTGAATGCATTAATGCCCTCTACGTTGTGAGGGAATGCATTAATGTCCTCTACATTGTGAGGGAATGCATTAATGTCCTCTACATTGTTAGTGAATGCATTAATGTCCTCTACATTGTTAGTGAATGTATTAATGTCCTCTACATTGTGAGTGAATGTATTAATGTCCTCTACATTGTTAGTGAATGTATTAATGTCCTCTACATTGTTAGTGAATGTATTAATGTCCTCTGTGTTGTGAGTGAATGTATTAATGTCCTCTGTGTTGTGAGTGAATGCATTAATGTCCTCTGTGTTGTGAGTGAATGCATTAATGTCCTCTGTGTTGTGAGTGAATGCATTAATGTCCTCTACATTGTTAGTGAATGCATTAATGTCCTCTGTGTTGTGAGTGAATGCATTAATGTCCTCTGTGTTGTGAGTGAATGCATTAATGTCCTCTGTGTTGTGAGTGAATGTATTATTAATGTCCTCTGTGTTGTGAGTGAATGCATTAATGTCCTCTACATTGTGAGGGAATGCATTAATGTCCTCTACATTGTGAGTGAATGCATTAATGTCCTCTACATTGTGAGTGAATGCATTAATGTCCTCTACATTGTTAGTGAATGCATTAATGTCCTCTACATTGTTAGTGAATGTATTAATGTCCTCTACATTGTTAGTGAATGTATTAATGTCCTCTACATTGTTAGTGAATGTATTAATGTCCTCTACATTGTTAGTGAATGTATGAATGTCCTCTGTGTTGTGAGTGAATGCATTAATGTCCTCTGTGTTGTGAGTGAATGCATTAATGTCCTCTGTGTTGTGAGTGAATGCATTAATGTCCTCTGTGTTGTGAGTGAATGCATTAATGTCCTCTGTGTTGTGAGTGAATGCATTAATGTCCTCTGTGTTGTGAGTGAATGCATTAATGTCCTCTACATTGTTAGTGAATGCATTAATGTCCTCTGTGTTGTGAGTGAATGCATTAATGTCCTCTGTGTTGTGAGTGAATGCATTAATGTCCTCTACATTGTGAGTGAATGCATTAATGTCCTCTGTGTTGTGAGTGAATGTATTATTAATGTCCTCTACATTGTGAGTGAATGCATTAATGTCCTCTGTGTTGTGAGTGAATGCATTAATGTCCTCTACGTTGTTAGTGAATGCATTAATGTCCTCTACGTTGTGAGTGAATGCATTAATGTCCTCTACGTTGTTAGTGAATGTAACATGATGGACTGACCGGTTTAAATGTGGATGATGTGAGAATGTATGTGATTATTTTAATGGAAGGTGAGGCCAAAGAAAAATGTCCATCCTGGATGGGACAATAAAGTTTTATTCTATCTACTCTATGCGTGCAGGAATTTGGCACGGGAACACACTAAAACATATAGAGAATGGTTGGAAAATCTGTTCTATCGGATGGCTTGAAATGGCTCGTTAGAGTTGAAGAGGTTTTCACTGCTGATAGAGAAAGTCAATATTAACATCCCACTAATTAACTGCGAGAATCTAGACTCTTACAGGTGGTAAAGCACTTCACATAGAAGAGATTATAAAGAGCCACTGAACACCAACATTTCACTTCTCTCTCTCTCCACCTCTCTCTCTCTCTCTCCCAGTGAATCAGATATCTCTCTCTCTCTCTCTTTGTCCTTTTTAAATAGAGTGACGGGATGGCAGGCTCCTTTGAGTGCATTCGCAGCTGCAGGCAGAATCGTGCTCGCAAGCACACATACACACTAACTGTGGGTGAAAAGACCCACTGTGAGAGACAGGAGAACACCAAGCAGGCAGGGTCATCCGAAGCTTTCTTACTTTCTACTGTAGGTCATTCAAAAATCATGTTAAACACTATTATAGCACACAGAGTGAGTCCATGCAACTTATTATATGACTTGCTAAGCAAATGTTTACTCCTGAACTTATTTAGGCTTACCATAACAAAAAGGGGTTGAATACTTATTGACTCAAGACATTTCAGCTTTTCATTTTTAATTCATTTGCTCAAGCTCATTCAATTTGGTTGTAAATTATTGATAGATAGGAATATTCAAACCGCGTCTCTGATTTTCAAGCAAATTTAAGTCAGGTCTGAGACTAGGTCACTCAGGAACACTCAACTCCTCTTGGAAAGGCTTTCATGTGTGTCTTTGGTGAGGCCCAAAAAATGTGTGTAGGTGTCACGCTGGAAAAAATAAATCCCATTCTTCTGATCCTGACAAACTAACTCCCAGTCCCTGCCGATGACAAGCATATGTAACAGTATAACTTTAGACCGTCCCCTCGCCCATACCCGGGCGCGAACCAGGGACCCTCTGCACACATCAACAACGTCACCGATTGAAATGCTATTAGCACGCACCATCGCTAACTAGCTAGCCATTTCACATCCGTTACACATACCCATATAACATGATGCTGCCATCACAATACTTGAAAATACAGAGGGTTTCACTCTGTTGTATTGGATATGACCTGTAGTTTTTAATTTATGCAAAAAATGTAATGTCTTTGCAGTGTTTTGCAGCATTACTTAACGGCCTCGTTGAAAAAATAATGTATTGTGGTGGCAGCATCACGTTATGGGTATGCTTGTCACCAGCAGGGACTGGGGAGATTGTCAGGATGATAAGAAAACTGAAAGGAGCAGAGCCCAGGCAAGTTAGAGGAGACCCTGACATTTTTTTTATCCTATCGAATCACTTTTTTTAAAATGCTAAATGTGAAGACTGTGAAAGGGGAGTGTTGACCTTTACCACCACCTGTATGGCCATATACGGCATGATCACAGTAATCAGAGCGGTATCCACGGCAATAGAGGTGACAAGGATCCATGTGTCGGAGCTAAGTGGAATAATGACCCTTTTTATGCCTCCCTCATGAAATATGAAACATATCCAAGATTATATTATACACCGACTCACCGACACCGAACAGTTTATCATCATTACATTGATCTTCACGATGAACGGAAAATTATGTTTTTATTGATGGGGAGGATAAATCTGGTGCTAGGCTGAGGAGAGGTTTATAACACAGTAACACACACACACACACACACACACACACACACACACTACTGCTAATGGTGGCTCCCAAATGCAGAGCACTGTCCACGTGCCAACCACTTGGTCTAGATATACCACACATTCTGCTACAGGGACCACTTCAAACCCCCTTAACTGCAGGCAATTACAGTCATATACTGTAGAGTACAATACACCCACACACACAAGAGCAAGACCTAAGCCTAATACCCCAGAGTACAGCAAGAACTCCATGCCAAACACAGCTAAATTACCAGATTGGTCGATTACACAATGCTATTACTTGCAGACGTCTATATAATTCACAGATTCGATAACACACAAAGACTGCATGTATTATTCATAAGCTATACAGAATGACAACACAGCCACAGAGAGGACCCTAGTGATACCGGGGGGTTACAGGGCCTGACTGTAAATACAGCTACACTGGGAGGTTACAGGGCCTGACTGTAAATACAGCTACACTGGGAGGTTACAGGACCTGACTAACTACAGCTACACTGGGAGTTTACAGGACCTGACTAACTACAGCTACACTGGGAGTTAACAGGGCCTGACTGTAAATACAGCTACACTGGGAGGTTACAGGGCCTGACTAACTACAGCTACACTGGAGGTTACAGGACCTGACTAACTACAGCTACACTGGGAGGTTACAGGGCCTGACTGTAAATACAGCTACACTGGGAGGTTACACAGCTACACTGGGAGGTTACAGGGCCTGACTGTAACTACAGCTACACTGGGAGGTTACAGGGCCTGACTGTAACTACAGCTACACTGGGAGGTTACAGGGCCTGACTGTAAATACAGCTACACTGGGAGGTTACAGGGCCTGACTGTAAATACAGCTACACTGGGAGGTTACAGGGCCTGACTGTAACTACAGCTACACTGGGAGGTTACAGGGCCTGACTGTAACTACAGCTAACTAGGTTACAGGGCTGTAACACAGCTGGGAGGTTACAGGGCCTGACTGTAACAGCTACAGGGAGGTACACTGGGAGGTTACAGGGCCTGACTGTAAATACAGCTACACTGGGAGGTTACAGGGCCTGACTGTAAATACAGCTACACTGGGAGGTTACAGGGCCTGACTAACTACAGCTACACTGGGAGGTTACAGGGACCTGAGGTTACAGGGCCTGAACTAACAGCTACACTGGGAGGTTACAGGGCCTGACTGTAAATACAGCTACACTGGGAGGTTACAGGGCCTGACTGTAAATACAGCTACACTGGGAGGTTACAGGGCCTGACTGTAAATACAGCTACACTGGGAGGTTACAGGGCCTGACTAACTACAGCTACACTGGGAGGTTACAGGACCTGACTGTAACTGGGGAGGTTACAGGGCCTGACTGTAACTACAGCTACACTGGGAGGTTACAGGGCCTGACTGTAACTACAGCTACACTGGGGTTAGGTTACAGGGGGAGGTTACTGACTGTAACTACAGCTACACTGGGAGGTTACAGGGCCTGACTGTAACTACAGCTACACTGGAGGTTACAGGGCCTGACTGTAACTACAGCTACACTGGGAGGTTACAGGGCCTGACTGTAACTACAGCTACACTGGGAGGTTACAGGGCCTGACTGTAAATACAGCTACACTGGGAGGTTACAGGGCCTGGTTACAGGGCCTGACTGTAACTACAGCTACACTGGGAGGTTACAGGGCCTGACTGTAACTACAGCTACACTGGGAGGTTACAGGGCCTGACTGTAACTACAGCTACACTGGGAGGTTACAGGGCCTGACTGTAACTACAGCTACACTGGGAGGTTACAGGGCCTGACTGTAACTACAGCTACACTGGGAGGTTACAGGGCCTGCCTGACTGTAACTACAGACTGTAACCTGACTACAGCTACACTGGGAGGTTACAGGGCCTGACTAACTACAGCTACACTGGGAGGTTACAGGGCCTGACTGTAACTACAGCTACACTGGGAGGTTACAGGGCCTGACTGTAACTACAGCTACACTGGGAGGTTACAGGGCCTGACTGTAACTACAGCTACACTGGGAGGTTACAGGGCCTGACTGTAACTACAGCTACACTGGGAGGTTACAGGGCCTGACTGTAACTACAGCTACACTGGGAGGTTACAGGGCCTGACTGTAACTACAGCTACACTGGGAGGTTACAGGGCCTGACTGTAACTACAGCTACACTGGGAGGTTACAGGGCCTGACTGTAACTACAGCTACACTGGGAGGTTACAGGGCCTGACTGTAACTACAGCTACACTGGGAGGTTACAGGGCCTGACTGTAACTACAGCTACACTGGGAGGTTACAGGGCCTGACTGTAACACTGGGAGGTTACAGGGCACTGTAACTGCTGACTGTACTGGGAGGTTACAGGGCCTGACTGTAACTACAGCTACACTGGGAGGTTACAGGGCCTGATGTAACTACAGCTACACTGGGAGGTTACAGGGCCTGACTGTAAACAGCTACAGCTACACTGGGGAGGTTACAGGGCCTGACTGTAACACTGGGAGGTTACAGCTACACTGGGAGGTTACAGGGCCTGACTTACAGCTAGGGCCTGACTGTAACTACAGCTACACTGGGAGGTTACAGGGCCTGACTGTAACTACAGCTACACTGGGAGGTTACAGGGCCTGGGTTGGCTGACTAAAGTTTACTGTAGCAAATTGGAATCTCTAGCTAGTTAACTGTGTAAGCTAGTTAGCTGTGTGGGCTACTTAGCTATGTAAGTGTTGTTAGGTGTGTAAAGTGGAGTTAGCTAGTTAGCTGTGTAAGCTAGTTAGCTGTTAGCTGTGTAGACTAGATTCCATTTCTGGACACAAACCAAAAAGGCCTGACAAGAGAGCAGAAAACCTCCGGACCGGGCTCAGCAACCTCTCACGTCAGTAGAGCTAAGCATCCATCCTTTCATCCCTGGGCAGAATTGTCTAGCTCTGCACCATTATCTTCCCGAATGTTAATCCTCCTTAAAACATGACACGGGATTGCTGAGTTACAATTCAAATGACGTAAGCTCTTTCAAACTACTTCCTGAGTAGACCTACTGCATCTTTTGTGTATCGAACTGTGCGGTGTCCATACTAGGATTGAGGCTGTCCTAATATGGACACCGTTGTTAACAGTTGATCTTACTCTTCAATAACACAGACCCCAAAGCAAATCAAGGGGACGAAAAATAGGTTTATTCTTATTCAGAGGACGAATCATGTGAAGAGGTAGATAGATGGTAGATGTTCATTCTCCCCTGTCCTCGGTGATGCTTTCCTGTGGTTCTCTCCACAGAACAAAGGAACAGGATGTAGTTTATAACCCAGCCCTAGCCTGTGGTTGACCAATTAGAAATCCTTGCAAAAAAACCTGGGCCAATGGCAAAATACAAAGTATCCTATTTCAGGCTCACTGTATAGACAAATTCCCCCCATGTCCCTGACCCATTGCTCATTAATCCCCTATTACACTATTTCCATTGATTTAGTACTATATGGACTTCTCGTCCTCTACGTTGTGTATTTCGTATTCACCTAGTAAGAAACCCTTCGGGAAAGTGCAATGGTTTTCCATTGATGAGTTGAAAGCGATAAGCGATCAAAAGAGATATCGTTACAAGAAGAAATAGACAAAAAAAATAGACCAAAAAAAATGGACTATGGCGAAGAGCAGAGCGCGTTGCTCAAATTGAGCAATGTACTTGATCTACAGCAGTTGATCGTCAATTCAATATGACTTGTAGGCTATAATGCACGTCATAAGAGTGACAAGCTAGATTCAGACTGGACATTTAGACTGTGAGTGAGTGAGTGAGTGAGTGAGTGAGTGAGTGAGTGAGTGAGTGAGTGAGTGAGACCCCAAAGCAAACTGCTCTATACCTCGGGTCTGTTTCTAAAGGCATGCCACAAACTGTACTGTTGTGTGTGTTGTGTGACCATAAGTGTGTGTGAGCAGCAGATTTGTGTACATCGTAGTGAGTAATGCAACATGTCTGTGGGTGTGTGTGGGCAAGGCAGCAGCTGCAATCTGGAGTGCTTTGTCTTCAGATGTGTGAGTCCATCACAGAATCAAATAAATTAAAAGAAAAAGAACGAGAGAGAGAGCTGCATTGCCGAGAGCTTCTGTTTGGCAGACCAGCAGAAAATGGAATCAAATGTGTTTTGAACACAACATTATCACTTACATGAGAGGTCATAGCATCGCACAGCAGATAAGGACAACAGAACTCCGCCATCTCAAAAACAACACCATTTCACTAAATACTGTGTAGAAAAGACCTCCTTCACATTATTTTGTGACGCAAAGAATGACCACAGGTGACCAGGTAGGCTAGATTTCCAATGTGGGTGTGTCAAATTGGAGGGCCTGTTGTCCGGACCTCTGGCAGTCTATGGGGGTGCCACAGGGTTCAATTCTCGGGCTGACCTTTTTCTCTGTATATATCAATGATGTAGCTCTTGCTGCTGGTGATTCTCTGATCCACCTCTACGCAGACAACACCATTCTGTATACTTCTGGCCCTTCTTTGGACACTGTGCTAACAAACCTCCAGACAAGCTTCAATGTCATTACAACTCTCCTTCCGTGGCCTCCAACTGTTCTTAAACGCTAGTAAAACTAAATGTATGCTCTTCAACCGATCGCTGTCCGCACCTGCCCACCTGTCACTACTCTGGACGGTTCTGACTTAGAATATGTGGACAACTACAAATACCTAGGTGCCTGGTTAGATTGTAAACTCTCCTTCCAGACTCACATTAAGCATCTCCAATCTAAAATTATATCTAGAATTGGCTTCCTATTTTGCAACAAAGCCTCCTTCACTCATGCTGCCAAACATACCCTCATAAAACTGACTATCCTACCGATCCTTGACTTCGGCGATGTCATTTACAAAATAGCCTCCAACACACTATTCAGCAAATTGGATGTAGTCTATCACAGTGCCATCCGTTTTGTCACCAAAGCCCCATATACTACCCACCACTGCAACCTGTATGTTCTCGTTGGCTGGCCCTCACTACATATTCGTCACCAAACCCACTGGCTCCAGGTCATCTATAAGTCTTTGCTAGGTAAAGCCCCGCCTTATCTCAGCTCACTGGTCACCATAGCAGCACCCACCCGTAGCACGCGCTCCAGCAGATATATTTCCAGCAGGTATATTTCACAGGTCACCCCAAAGCCAATTCCTCCTTAGGTCGCCTTTCCTTCCAGTTCTCTGCTGCCAATGACTGGAATGAATTGCAAAAATCACTGAAGCTGGAAACTCATATCTCACCCACTAACTTCAAGCACCAGCTGTCAGAGCAGCTCACAGATCACTGCACCTGTACATAGCCCATCTGTAAATAGCCCATCAAACTACCTCATCCCCATACTGTTATATATTTTGCCTCCTTTGCACCCCAGTATCTCTACTTGCACATTCATCTTCTGCACATCTATCACTCCAGTGTTCAATTGCTATACTGTAATTATTTTGCTACTATGGCCTAATTATTGCCTTACCCCCCTTATCCTACCTAATTTGCACACACTGTATATAGACTTTTAAAAAATTGTATTATTGACTGGGTTTGTAACTCTGTGTTGTTTGTGTCGCACTGCTTTGCTTAATCTTGGCCAGGTCGCAGTTGTACATGAGAACTTGTTCTCAATTAGCCTACCTGGTTAAATAAAAAAAAATAAAAAAATTTGATTTAAAAAAATGATCCTCTTCTTCATTGCACTGATCTGAATGAAGTGACCAGGGAAATGATGAGCTTTCACTATATTGTTTTTCACCGGGCAACTTTTGTCAAGTCTTCCAATCAGTGCAGATGAATGGATTGTCTTCAAGTTTGGCACATCTTACCCACCCAATATGTGGTATATTACCTGTTAAAATATAAGGTTATGTTCATAAACTCAGCAAAAAAAGAAACGTCCCTTTTTCAGGATCCTGTCTTTCCAAATAACTTTAAAGGGATTAAACACGGTTTCCCATGCTTGTTCAATGAACCATTAACAATTAATGAACATGCACCTGTGGAACGGTCGTTAAGACACTAACAGCTTACAGACGGTAGGCAATTAAGGTCACATTTAGGAATACTTAGGACACTAAAGAGGTCTTTCTACTGACTGAAAAACACCAAAAGAAAGATGCCCAGGGTCCCTGCTCATCTGAGTGAACGTGCCTTAGGCATGCTGCAAGGAGGCATGAGGACTGCAGATGTGGCCAGGGCAATAAATTACAATGTCCGTACTGTGAGTCTCCTAAGACAGCACTACAGGGAGACAGGATGGACAGCTGATCGTCCTCGCAGTGGCAGACCACGTGTAACAACACCTGCACAGGATCGGTACATCCAAACATCACACCTGTGGGACAGGTACAGGATGGCAACAACAACTACCTGAACACACCAGGAATGCACAATCCCTCCATCAGTGCTCAGACTGTCCGCAATAGGCTGAGAGAGGCTGGACTGAGGGCTTGTAGGCCTGTTGTTAGGTAGGTCCTCACCAGACATCACCGGCAACAATGTTGCCTATGGGCACAAACCCACCGTCACTAGACCAGACAGGACTGGCAAAAAGCGTTCTTCACTGACGAGTCGCGGTTCTCTCTTACCAGGGGTGATGGTCGGATTTGCGTTTATCGTTGAAGGAATGAGCGTTACACCGAGGCCTGTACTCTGGAGAGGGATCGATTTGGAGGTGGAGGATCCGTCCCGGTCGGGGGAAGTGTGTCACAGCATCATCGGACTGAGCTTGTTGTCATTGCAGGCAATCTCAACCCTGTGCGTTACAGGGAAGACATCCACCTCCCTCATGTGGTACCCTTCCTGCAGGCTCATCCTCCAGCATGACAATGCCAGCAGGCATACTGCAAGACAGGAATGTCAGTGTTCTGCCATGACCATCGAAGAGCCCGGATCTCAATCCCATTGAGCACGTCTGAGACCTGTTGGATCTCAGGGTGAGGTCTAGGGCCCTTCCCCCCAGAGATGTCCAGGAACTTGCAGGTGGCTTGGTGGAATAGAGGGGTAACATCTCACAGCAAGAACTGGCAAATCTGGTGCAGTCCATGAGGAGGAGATGCACTGCAGTACTTAATGCAGCTGGTGGCCACACCAGATATTGACTGTTACTTTTGATTTTGACCCCACCCCCCCTTTGTTCAGGGACACATCATTCCATTTCTGTTAGTCACGTCTATGGAACTTGTTCAGTTTGTCTCAGTTGTTGAATTTTATGTTCATACAAATATTTACACATGTTAAGTTTGCTGAAAATAAAACGCAGTTGACAGTGAGAGGAGGTTTCTTTTTTTTGTGCTGAGTTTATGATCCTCTTTCAAACAGACTCTTATTTACCACGTTCTTACAGGTATACCCCTTTCATACATGTCAGTGGGTAACTGGAATATTAGAAGGGGTGGGGATGTTGTTAAACCATGGGGACTGTTTCACATTTCAGATTAGGGAGTAGTTAAACAATGGAAGTCTTAATCAATGTACCTGGGAAAAAAACTGAACCATTCACACAGACCAGAAACCTGTATCTTGTTAGAGGGTCTGTGAAAAAAATGCAGTAATCATGTGTAAGCAAGTTTAATTTTCTTTCTTTTTTTAACCACCCTTTTCAGATATACAAAAAAGCAGGCAAAAAGAAGCAGGCATGATAAATTAGTGGGATTTCGGTCTGTGTATGAAAGAGATACTAGAGACTGCGAAAACCCGTCTTTCATATCAGCTCTCCACAAAGCCACATCTTCAAACACACTCTCACTGCAACCACTCACCTTTAAAATCCTTCACAATGAAACATCCCTTGGGCTGCATTTAGACAGGCAATTCTGATATTTCTTTCCACTACTTGGTCTTTTGACCAATCACTTCAGATCTTTTTCAAAGCTGATATGATTGGTAAAAAAAAAAAGATCAGAATTGTGCTGCTTGTGCAAACACAGCCAATGTCCCACAGTAGACATAGATGAAGACTGACGCGTGTTGTTGTTGTCTAAGACTGCATTGATTTGCCGCAACTATTCAATCAATAAAAAGATAACTGTTATGAAAGTAGTATTGTGAATTTTGTTTTGTATTTAAAAACGCCACTTTAAATCTGTACATGACACTGCAACAACATTTCCCCAAGGGGACAATAAAGTCAGTAAGTATGTACTGATTAACTTTGAGATAGGGTGTTACCGCAGAAATCTCCTTTCAAAAGTGATTATTTTGTTCTAACCAACATGTCCAAAGTGGAGGGAGTTGTCACTTGTTTTACAGATCAGCAGGCCCCTGATCACAGTGCTTCAATAACACTACCGGTCAAACATTTTAAAAATAATAAAACATCTTTATTTTTACTATTTTCTACACTGAATAAGAGTGAAGACATCACAACTATGGCGGTCCCCATGAGAGCCAGTTTCATCGTAGTGCTTGGTTCTTGCACTAAAATAAACTTTCAAAGTCCATGAAATGTTCCGTATTGACTGACCTTCATGTGTTAAAGTAACACTGGATTGTCGTTTCTCTTTGCTTATTTGACCTGTTCTTGCCATAATATGGACTTGGTCTTTTACCAAATAGGGCTTCTTCTGTATACAACCCCTACCTTGTCACAACACAACCGATTGGCTCAAACGCATTAAGAAGGAAAGAAATTCCACAATTGAACTTCTAACAAGGCACACCTGTTAATTGAAATGCATTCCAGGTGACTCATGAAGCTGGTTGAGAGAATACCTAGTGTGCAAAACTGTCATCAAGACAAAAAGGTGGCTAATTTGAAGAATCTCAAATAAACAAATCAAAATATATTTTATAACACTTTTTTTTGGTTACTACACGATTCCATATGTGTCATTTCATAGATTTGATGTCTTCACTATTATTCTACAATTTCTAAAATGTAGAAAATAGTAACAAATGAAATAAAACCCTTGAATGAGTAGGTGTTCTAAAACTTTTGACCCGTAGTATCACCTCCATTTTCACTCATTTATAAAATGGTTCCTTTAAGGGTGCACTAGTTCATAGAGCCCACTGATTACACAGTGGAGGATGATGACTCAATCCTGGGCACTGAATCCATGAAATCTCTGCAGCACTAACATGTGGTCTCTGATTGTGACAACCACAGCAGCTAAATCATGCAGAGAAGGACGAGAGGAGCGGATGAGAGGGAGGGAGGAGAGGAGAGACAAGAAGAAAAGAGAACAGAAGGGAGGGACGGAGGCCTACTCAATGGATGAGAGGGAGGGAGGAGAGGAGAGATAAGAAGAAAAGAGAACAGAAGGGAGGAACGGAGGACTTTCACAATCCTTTCACACTTCTCTTTAATCACGTTTTTGGAGGACCTGCTCATTGACTTGTACAATATCACTCCATGGCCAACTGGACCGAAAGTGAACCAAAGAAGAACATGTCAAAGATTACGCCATAGAAGAGACGGTGAGCATGACATGAAGCAGGATCAGGACAATTATACAGTATGGAAGATAGTCGCCTAGAGACGGCAGGGTAGCCTAGTGGTTAGAGCATTGACCTCGTAACCGAAAGGTTGTAAGTTCAAATCCCCGAGCTGACAAGGTACACAATCTGTCGTTCTGCCCCTGAACAGGCAAGTTAACCCACTGTTCCTCGGCCGTCATTGAAAATAAGAATATGTTCTTAACTGACTTGCCTAGTAAAATAAAGGTAAAATAAAAAATAATTAAATATCACAGAAGAGAAATATGTAGATGGATAGTGTGGGGGCTGATTCATTTCAGTGTAGAAATGCTTCTTGGTATAATTTCTCTCTTTTTATTTGATTCTACTGTGGAACACGGAAACTGTTGTGTAATGAGGACACAGAACACGTTGTGACACTCAGATGTCAAACGTACTGTACTAAAACCATTGGAAATGCTTTACACAGCACACCGTGAAAAACACGAGTATCCTTATCACACTATACAGTGCATTCAGGAAAGTATTCAGACCCCTTGACTTTTCCACATTTTGTTACATTAAAAGCCTTTCCTCATCAATCTACACTCCCTATAATGACAAAGCGGGAAAAAAAGTTTAGAAAAGTGTGCATATTTATTCAAAATAAAAAACAGAAATACCTTATTTACATAAGTATTCAGACCCTTTGCTATGAGACTTGAAATTGAGCTCAGGTGCATCCTGTTTCCATTGATCATCCTTGAGATGTTTCTACAACTTGGAGTCCACCTCTGCTAAATTAAATTGATTGGTCATGATTTGGAAAGCTGTCTATATAAAGGTCCCACAGTTGACAGCGCATGTCAGAGCAAAAACCAAGCCATGAGGTCGAAGGAATTGTCCGTAGAGCTCCGAGACAGGTTTGTGTCGAGGCACAGATCTGAGGAAGGGTACCAAAAAATGTCTGCAGCATTGAAGGTCCCCAAGAACACAGTGGCCTCCATCATTCTTAAATGGAAGAAGTTTGGAACCACCAAGACTCTTCCTAGAGCTGGCCACCCAACCAAACTGAGCAATCGGGGGAGAAGTGCTTTGGTCAGGGAGGTGACCAAGAACCCAATGGTCACTCTGACAGAGTTCCCCCGTGGAGATGGGAGAACCTTCCAGAAGGACAACCATATCTGAAGCACTCTACCAAATCAGGCTCATTAAAAAAAGGCACATGACAGCCCGCTTGGAGTTTGCCAAAAGGCACCTAAAGGACTCTCAGACCATGAGAAACAAGATTATCTGGTCTGATGAAACCAAGATTGAATTCTTTGGCCTGAATGCCAAGCATCAAGTCGGGAAGAAAGCTGGCACCATCCCTATTGTGAAGCATGGGGGTGGCAGGTGAAGCATGGGGGTGGCAGCATCATGCTGTGCTGATGTTTTTCAGTGGCAGGGACTGGGAGACTAGTCAGGATTGAGGGGGGAAAAAAACAGAGCAATGTACAAAGAGATGCTTGATGAAAACCTGCTCCAGGGCGCTTAGACTGGGGCGAAGGTTCATCGTCCAACGACCCTAAGCACACAAAGACAACGCAGGAGTGGCTTCGGGACAAGTCTCTGAATGACCTTGAGTGGCCCAGCCAGAGACCGGACATCTCTGGAGACACCTGAAAATAGCTGTGCAGCGATGCTCCCCATCCAACCTGACAGAGCTTGAGAGGATCTGCAAGAGAAGCGTCCTAATCACTGACAAAGTGAAAAGGTGGTTTTTAATTTATTTTACATTTATTTCACTTTTATTTAAACAGGAAGGCCAGTGGAGAACAAGTTCTCAATTACAACTATGACCTGGCCAAGATAAAGCAAAGCAGTACGACAATAACAACAACAGAGTTACACATGGAATAAACAAGCGTACAGTCAATAACAATAGACAAATCTATGTACTGTGTGTGCAAATGTAGAAGTGTAGGGAGGTAGGCAATAAATAGGCCATAGAGGAAAGGCGGCCAAAGGAAGTGTTGGCTTTGGGGATGACCAGTGAAATATATCTGCTGGAGCGCGTGCTACGAGTGGGTGCTGCTACAGTGACCAGTCAGCTAAGATAAGGCGGGGCTTTACCTAGCAAAGACTTATAGATGACCTGGAGCCAGTGGGTTTGGTGACAAGTATGAAGCGAGGGCCAGCCAACAAGAGCATACAGGTTGCAGTGGTGGGTAGTATATGGGGCTTTGGTGACAAAACAGATGGCACAGTGATAGACTGCGTCCAATTTGTTGAGTAGAGTGTTGGAGGCTATTTTGTAAATGACATCGCTGAAGTCGAAGATCGGTAGGATAGTCAGTTTTATGAGGATAAGGAGGCTTTGTTGCAAAATAGGAAGCCAATTCTATATTTCATTTTGCATTGGAGATGCTTAATGTGAGTCTGGAAGGAGAGTTTACAGTCTAACCAGACACGTAGGTGTTTGTAATTGTCCATATATTCTAAGTCAGAACCGTCCAGAGTTGTGATGTTAGTCGAGCGGAAGGGTGCGGGCAGCAATCGGTTGAAGAGCATGCATTTAGTTTTCCTAGCATTTAAAAGCAGTTGGAGGCCACGGAAGGAGTGTTGTATGGCGTTGAAGCTCGTTTGCAGCTGTTGTTAGCACCGTGTCCAAAGACGCGCCAGATGTATACAGAATGGTATACAGAATGGATATACAGAGAAAAGAGTTGGCCCGAGAGTTGAACCCTGTGGCACTCCTAAAGAGACTGCCAGAGGTCCGGCCAACAGGCCCTCCGATTTGACACACTGAACTCTATTAGAGAAGTAGTTGGTGAACCAGGCAAGGCAGTCATTTTAGAAGCCAAGGCTATTGAGTCGGTCCATAAGAATGCGGTGATTGACAGAGTCGAAAGCCTTGGCCAGGTCAATGAAGACGGCTGTACAGTAAAGTCTTTTATCGATGGTGGTTATGATATTGTTTAGGACCTTGAGCGTGGCTGAGGTGCACCCATGACCAGCTTGGAAACCAGATTGCATAGTGGAGAAGGTACGGTGGGATTCGAAATGGTCAATGATCTGTTTGTTAACTTGGCTTTCAAAGACTTAAGAAAGGCAGGGCAGGATGGATATAGGTCTATAGCAGTTTGGGTCCAGGGTGTCTCCCCCTTTGAAGAGGGGGATGACTGCGGCAGCTTTACAATCCTTGGGGATCTCAGACGATATGAAAGAGGTTGAACAGGCTGGTATTAGGGGTTGCGACAATGGCGGCGGATAGTTTCAGAAATAGAGGGTCCAGATTGTCAAGCCCAGCTGATTTGTACGGGTCCAGGTTTTGCAGCTCTTTCAGAACATCTGCTATCTGGATTTGGGTAAAGGAGAACCTGGAGAGGCTTGGGCGAGTAGCTGCGGGAGGGGAGGAGCTGTTGGCCGAGGTTGGAGTAGCCAGGCGGAAAGCATGGCCAGCCGTTGAGAAATGCTTGTTGAAGTTTTCGATAATCATGGATTTATCGGTGGTGACCGTGTTACCTAGCCTCAGTGCAGTGGGCAGCTGGGAGGAGGTGCTCTTGTTCTCCATGGACTTCAGTGTCCCAGAACTTTTTGGAGTTGGAACATAAATCTACAGTTTGGCTCTAGAGCGTATGCCCCTTTGAAGAGGGGGATGTCCACGGCAACTTTCCAATCTATTGCTTCAACAAAGTACTGAGTAAAGGGTCTGAATACTTATGTAAATGTAATATTTCAGTTTAAAATGTTCAATACATTTGCAAACAATTGTAAAAACTGTTTTTGCTAAATGTAATCAATTTTAGAAGAAGGCTGTAATGTAACAAAATGTGGAAAAAGTCTTGGGGTCTGAATACTTTCCGAATGCACTGTACATGCATATGGCTGAGCAACACGCTCTGCAACACCCCATGTCCCCCAGTCAAGCAGTGAATTTCAAAACACAGACCACAAATACTAGGGAGGTTTTCCAATGCCTCACGAAAGAAGGCTATAATGGTTTTTTTTTATCAGATATTGAATATCCCTTTGAGCATGGTGAAGTAATTAATTACACTTTGTATGGTGTATCAATACACCCAGTCACTACAAAGATACAGGAGTCCTTCCTAACTCAGTTGGCGTAGAAGGAAACTGCTCAGGGATTTCCCCATGAGGCCAATGGTGACTTTAAAAACAGCCATTTAAGTCTTGCCACAGATTTTTAAACAGATTTTCAAGTCAAAACTGTAACTAAGACATTTAATCTTTTCATTTTGTATTCATGTGTTAAATGGAAGCATAATTCCAAAGTAACGTTACGGGGTATTGTGTGTAGGCCAGTGACACAAGGTATAAATTCGATCCATTTTAAATTTAGTAACAACAAAAAAAAATTGAAAAAGTAAAGGGTTGTGAATACTTTCTGAAGGCATCTACAGTAGAAACATATATACATACAGTACCAGTCAAAAGCTTGGACACACCTACTCATCCAAGGGTTTTTCTTTATTGATTCCATATGTGTTATTTCATAGTCTTGATGTCTTCACTATTATTCTACAATGTAGAAAATAGTAAAAATAAAGAAAAACTCTTGAATGAGTAGGTTTTCTAAAACTTTTGACTGGTACTGGTACTGTACAATCAGTATATGTTTTTTGACTTGATAACGTTTATTGTACTTACATGACAGTCTTCATCCATAACTGTCCTTTACACAGTAATTGTGCCCTAATCTCTACTAAATGTCATACTGTTAGCAGTCGATAGTGACTGGTATTAGGACAGCAATACAAGCGAAACGCAACGGAATTATGGTTGACAATTACTTCTGCAAATAGTCAACGAGGAGAGGGTAGAGTAAACAAAATGTCAATCAGTGAAAAACTAGGAATTTGAACAACTGCCTCATTTGCATATTCAATTAAAATAAAAAACATTGTACCAAAAGAAGATTGACGTTGCGACACACTGTTTGATGATCCAAAACCAATCCGGTGAAAAAGGCCTCCTATTGTGACCGAGACATGGCATAATGATTGCTTCTCATTTCAACTCGATAGGGCTGCCTGCCTAGCATCGTCATTTCTGTCCCGAGACAGCCTACAGGTCTGTGTAAGGTGGCACCGGCAGACATGGCAACTCTGCTTCTCATGCCTACGCAACTTTGTAGTATTTTTTATTTTTTTTGTGTGTTTTATTTATTATTATTAGCCCAGAATGTTTTTTTTTTTGTGTTATTACAGAAATAACTTCTGGATATCAGGTAACTCACCAGCATTACGAAATACGACTTTCACCAATTGGATCCGTTGTTCGTACCCTCCAGGGCAATTGACATTTTCCCGAGGCTGCTCCAAGACACCACCGGCCAGGAAGAGGTATTCGAAGTGGACTTCTAGTCTGACTCAGGAGCCGTGCACACCATCCACCGCTTCCGAGTATATTACTCGCTAATGTTCAGTCTCTGGACAATAAAGTAGATGAGCTCAGGGCAAGGATCTCATTCCAGAGAGTCATCAGGGACTGTAACATACTCTGTTTCATGGAATCATGGCTCTCTCTGGATATACTGTCCCCGTCCATACAGCCAGCTGGGTTCTCAGTACATCGCGCAGACAGGAATAAAGCTCTCTGGGAAGAAGAAAGGCTGTGGTGTATGTTTCATGGTTAACTACTCATGGTGTGATTGTGATAACATACAGAAACTCAAGTCCTTTTGTTCACCCGACCTAGAATACCTAACAATCAAAGGTATTACAATAAAAGGTATTATAAGAATGCTGTTCATTGACTACAGCTCAGCCCTTAACACCATAGTACCCTACAAGCTCATCATTTTACATTTTTTAATTTTACCTTTATTTAACCAGGCAAGTCAGTTAAGAACATATTCTTATTTTCAATGACGGCCTGGGAACAGTGGGTTAACTGCCTGTTCGGGGGCAGAACGACAGATTTGTACCTTGTCAGCTCGGGGATTTGAACTTGCAACCTTGCAGTTACTAGTCCAACACTCTAACCACTATACTACCCTTCCGCCCCATCTGTAGGGGCCTCTTGCGGAGGTCTCTCTCAGTAACCAGACCTACAGCCACACACTATCCCCCAAACCAACCCCTCTCCCTTACCATCTGTAGGGGCCTCTTGCGGAGGTCTCTCTCAGTAACCAGACCCACAGCCACACACTATCCCCCAACCCAACCCCTCTCTCTTACCATCTGTAGGGGCCTCTTGCGGAGGTCTCTCTCAGTAACCAGACCCACAGCCACACACTATCCCCCAACCCAACCCCTCTCTCTTACCATCTGTAGGGGCCTCTTGCGGAGGTCTCTCTCAGTAACCAGCCTTGTCTGGTCTGTGACGTGGAGTCCCTTCTGGGCCAGGGCCTGGATGACAGCATCGTGACCAACCAGGGGCTGGGTGACAGCATCGTGACCAACCAGGGCCTGGGTGACAGCATCGTGACCAACCAGGGGCTGGGTGACAGCATCGTGACCAACCAGGGGCTGGGTGACAGCATCGTGACCAACCAGGGGCTGGGTGACAGCATCGTGACCTCCACTTGTCAGGATGAGGCTCCCGGCTCTGCAGTAGAGCTCAGCAGACAGCAGTAGGCTGACTACGGCAGGCTTCAGATGCTCCTGTTCATACTGGTCTGTGTAGAAGGGCTCCTTCAGGTCGGCCGGGACACTGTCTGTTTAGGAGGGAGAGGTAGAGAGGTCAAAAGAGAGAATATGCTTTGGCCCATACTACATTTTTCTAAGTCAAGAGTGAATCGGTGAATATACCATTTGCTCCCAGGAAAAATGTATAATTAACTTTCTAAATGTTGTAATGCAAAAGGGAATCATGCGCAGTAGTTAACCGTTAACTAGACAACCGTTCCACTCCTAAAACCAGCTCATAGTACCTGATACAGTGTTGTTGTTCCTGATATAAACGAGATTAGGGTGTCAATATAGTATTGAACAAGTCAACACGACTGATAGTAATTGAGTCTACTTCATTGTTTCCTCATCCAAAAGACATGGTGGTTATATCCGTTATGAAATACACTATGGATGAACTGCAATGTGTGTTACCATGGAAACTACAATAGGAAAGGAACCTGATCAGAGTGTGTATATATATATATACACACACACACACACACACACATATATATAGTTCAAAAATGTATTTCTTCCTTGTGAGACTTTCACAGGGTGTTGAGAAAAGGAGGACGGTATAAAGACCAGAGACTCTGTATCCACAAAACAACAAGCTATAAAAACAACCTGATTTTCACACCACTCAAGGAGCTGCACGTTAAGAGTGTGGCTGAAAGTAGATTGATTCCTTCACTATGTAACACTCTGCCGCGCGCACACACACACACACACACACACACACACACACACACACACACACACACACACACACACACACACACACACACACACACACACACACACGGGTGTTCATTATGATCGGTGAAGACACAGTAAGAGGGAACTTCTCAGCTTCACACCCTTCATCCACCCTCACACCACTCTGGGGATCATATTAGACAGGCCAAGTCAGCAGCTCATATCAGAGACACACTATCTCATTAACAACAAGGTCACCAAAGGGTACTTGAGGTAGAAGTTGCTATTAATTGCAGATCTAGGATCAGATTACCAACAGTCCTTACCTAAACCTTTAGCGGGATGAAGAATTAATCTGACCCTGTTTCAGTGTCAATTTAGCAAGCCAGATTTTTCTGAAATCGTCTTTTCAGTAGTTCGAAGATGAGCATTCCTGAAACATTATTTTGTTGACATTTATTAATTTCTGAGAAATTGATTGCACCCAAATTGGGTGCAATGAGGGGCGGCAGCGTAGCCTAGTGGTTAGAGCGTTGGACTAGTAACCGGAAGGTTGCGAGTTCAAATCCCCGAGCTGACAAGGTACAAATCTGTCGTTCTGCCCCTGAACAGGCAGTTATTGACAGCCTGTTCCCAGGCTGTCATTGAAAATAAGAATGTGTTCTTAACTGACTGGCCTGGTTAAATAAAGGTAAAATTAAAAATTAAAAAAATAAAATGAGGTTTGTGCAGTAGATTATATTATCACTGCATATTGGCTTTGCTTCAATTGCCCTGCCAATGCATTGTTGTTCAGGTCATTTTTAAAAATTATATTTCAAAATTTGAGGTAGGCTATATGATCAAACCGGTAATAGATCCATTGTTGTATGACTTGTGAAGCACAGCTGAATGAGCATATATTAAAATAATTAGCATTTTTTTAATGGGCTGGTGGTGCCTGCATCTGATGGCCAGTCTCAGCAGAGGGAGAGAGCAGCAGACTCTCAGTGGAGGGAGAGAGCAGCAGACTGATGGTCCGTCTCAGCGGAGGGAGAGAGCAGCAGACTGATGGTCAGTCTCAGTGGAGGGAGAGAGCAGCAGACTGATGGTCCGTCTCAGCGGAGGGAGAGAGCAGCAGACTGAGGGTCAGTCTCAGCGGAGGGAGAGAGCAGCAGACTGAGGGTCAGTCTCAGTGGAGGGAGAGAGCAGCAGACTGAGGGTCAGTCTCAGCGGAGGGAGAGAGCAGCAGACTGATGGTCAGTCTCAGCGGAGGGAGAGAGCAGCAGACTGAGGGTCCGTCTCAGTGGAGGGAGAGAGCAGCAGACTGAGAGTCAGTCTCAGCGGAGGGAGAGAGCAGCAGACTGAGGGTCAGTCTCAGCAGAGGGAGAGAGCAGCAGACTGAGGGTCAGTCTCAGTGGAGGGAGAGAGCAGCAGACTGAGGGTCAGTCTCAGCGGAGGGAGAGAGCAGCAGACTGAGGGTCAGTCTCAGCAGAGGGAGAGAGCAGCAGACTGAGGGTCAGTCTCAGCAGAGGGAGAGAGCAGCAGACTGAGGGTCAGTCTCAGCAGAGGGAGAGAGCAGCAGACTGAGGGTCAGTCTCAGCAGAGGGAGAGAGCAGCAGACTGAGAGTCAGTCTCAGTGGAGGGAGAGAGCAGCAGACAGAGGGTCAGTCTCAGCAGAGGGAGAGAGCAGCAGACTGATGGCCAGTCTCAGAGGAGGGAGAGAGCAGCAGACTGATGGCCAGTCTCAGAGGAGGGAGAGAGCAGCAGACTGAGGGTCAGTCTCAGCAGAGGGAGAGAGCAGCAGACTGATGGTCAGTCTCAGCAGAGGGAGAGAGCAGCAGACTGATGGCCAGTCTCAGCAGAGGGAGAGAGCAGCAGACTGATGGCCAGTCTCAGTGGAGGGAGAGAGCACCAGACTGATGGCCAGTCTCAGTGGAGGGAGAGAGCACCAGACTGATGGTCAGTCTCAGAGGGGGAGAGAGCAGCAGACTGATGGTTAGTCTCAATGGAGGGAGAGAGCAGCAGACTGATGGTCAGTCTCAGTGGAGGGAGAGAGCACCAGACTGATGGTCAGTCTCAGGAGAGGGAGAGAGCACCAGACTGATGGTCAGTCTCAGGAGAGGGAGAGAGCAGCAGACTGATGGTTAGTCTCAGTGGAGGGTCCACCTCTCAACATCCCTCCGCTCTCCCTTTCCTCCGCTGACGGCGAAACACGAGTCGCACCGCATTATTCCTGCATCATGCACAGATTCATGTTGTTACTCCTATTTACAGAGAAAGTGGTCCTTAGTTCGACCATTTAAAAAAAAAAACAAGCACACAAAACTTGAAAAAGCCATACATGCACATTAATAAAATCATGGAGGATAACACACAATAAAGTCTGGGACTTATTTCCATTGTGGTCCTCTTGAGACCAGATGGCTGGACAAGATCCAACACAGTTAAACACAGTATGGCAGTGAAACAATACAACAAAAACAGAGAAGAAGAACATCTATCTCATCAACAACAGAGAAGAACATCTATCTCATCAAAAACAGAGAAGAACATATATCTCATCAAAAACAGAGAAGAACATCTATCTCATCAAAAACAGAGAAGAAGAACATCTATCTCATCAAAAACAGAGAAGAAGAACATTATCTCATCAAAAACAGAGAAGAAGAACATCTATCTCATCAAAAACAGAGAAGAACATCTCTCTCATCAAAAACAGAGAAGAAGAACATCTCTCTCATCAAAAACAGAGAAGAAGAACATCTCTCTCATCAAAAACAGAGAAGAAGAACATCTCTCATCAAAAACAGAGAAGAAGAACATCCATCTCATCAAAAACAGAGAAGAAGAACATCTATCTCATCAAAAACAGAGAAGAAGAACATTTATCTCATCAAAAACAGAGAAGAAGAACATTTATCTCATCAAAAACAGAGAAGAACATTTATCTCATCAAAAACAGAGAAGAACATTTATCTCATCAAAAACAGAGAAGAAGAACATATCTCTCATCAAAAACAGAGAAGAAGAACATATCTCTCATCAAAAACAGAGAAGGAGAACATATCTCTCATCAAAAACAGAGAAGGAGAACATATCTCTCATCAAAAACAGAGAAGGAGAACATATCTCTCATCAAAAACAGAGAAGGAGAACATATCTCTCATCAAAAACAGAGAAGGAGAACATATCTCTCATCAAAAACAGAGAAGGAGAACATATCTCTCATCAAAAACAGAGAAGGAGAACATATCTCTCATCAAAAACAGAGAAGGAGAACATATCTCTCATCAAAAACAGAGAAGGAGAACATATCTCTCATCAAAAACAGAGAAGAAACATATCTCTCATCAAAAACAGAGAAGGAGAACATATCTCTCATCAAAAACAGAGAAGGAGAACATATCTCTCATCAAAAACAGAGAAGGAGAACATATCTCTCATCAAAAACAGAGAAGGAGAACATATCTCTCATCAAAAACAGAGAAGGAGAACATCTATCTCATCAAAAACAGAGAAGGAGAACATCTATCTCATCAAAAACAGAGAAGGAGAACATCTATCTCATCAAAAACAGAGAAGGAGAACATCTATCTCATCAAAAACAGAGAAGAAGAACATCTATCTCATCAAAAACAGAGAAGAAGAACATCTATCTCATCAAAAACAGAGAAGAAGAACATCTATCTCATCAAAAACAGAGAAGAAGAACATCTATCTCATCAAAAACAGAGAAGAAGAACATCTATCTCATCAAAAACAGAGAAGAAGAACATCTATCTCATCAAAAACAGAGAAGAAGAACATCTATCTCATCAAAAACAGAGAAGAAGAACATCTATCTCATCAAAAACAGAGAAGAAGAACATCTATCTCATCAAAAACAGAGAAGAAGAACATCTATCTCATCAAAAACAGAGAAGAAGAACATCTATCTCATCAAAAACAGAGAAGAAGAACATCTATCTCATCAAAAACAGAGAAGAAGAACATCTATCTCATCAAAAACAGAGAAGAAGAACATCTATCTCATCAAAAACAGAGAAACATCTATCTCATCAAAAACAGAAGAACATCTATCTCATCAAAAACAGAGAAGAAGAACATCTATCTCATCAAAAACAGAGAAGAAGAACATTATCTCATCAAAAACAGAGAAGAAGAACATTATCTCATCAAAAACAGAGAAGAAGAACATCCATCTCATCAAAAACAGAGAAGAAGAACATCTATCTCATCAAAAACAGAGAAGAAGAACATCTATCTCATCAAAAACAGAGAAGAAGAACATCCATCTCATCAACAACAGAGAAGAACATCTATCTCATCAAAAACAGAGAAGAACATCTATCTCATCAAAAACAGAGAAGAACATCCATCTCATCAAAAACAGAGAAGAACATCTATCTCATCAAAAACAGAGAAGAACATCCATCTCATCAAAAACAGAGAAGAACATCTATCTCATCAAAAACAGAGAAGAAGAACATATCTCTCATCATTCCAGTTACATCGGTCCTTCTGTGGCTCAGTTGGTAGAGCATGGCGCTTGTAACGCCAGGGTAGTCTATTCGATTCCCGGACCACCCATACGTAGAATGTATGCACACATGACTGTAAGTCGCTTTGGATAAAAGCGTCAGCTAAATGGCATATATTATTATTATTATTATTATATTACATCATAGGGGTTATTCATATGGACACAGAAGACATCAAACATATTTGTACTTTATTTTTAAAGTGTTCAATGGGAAGAGTCCCAAACATACACCGTTTACTGTTTTGTATTGGTGTTGGGTTAAATGGTTAAATGGTAAGTATCACTAATCCCACTACAAATGTTTTCTAAACATTTTAATGAAAAACATACAATGCATTATAATTGTACTATTTTATTTATTTATTTATTTATTATCACAACATTTTAGTCACTAGCCCATTTCTCCGTCAAAGTTTGGAGCTTGTAGGAAACATCTTCATATGAGAATTGCGCAGATAGCACTCTCAGACAGCTGCCATTTGTTGTACTCTTCAAGGAGTTGGGTTGAAGCACTAGGTTACTAAGTGAACGACAAACTGAATTGCTTTCATTGAGGACACTTGAGTGTCGCAGCGATCTAAGGCACTGCGTCTCCGTGCAAGAGGCGTCACTACAGTCCCTGGTTCGTATCCAGGCTGTATCACATCCGGCTGTGATTGGGAATCCCATAGAGCGGCACAGAATTGGCCGCCCAGCGTCGTCCGTGTTTGGCCGGGGTCAGCCGTCATTGGCCGGGGTCGGCCGTCATTGGCCAGGGTCAGCCGTCATTGGCCCAGCGTCGTCCGTGTTTTGCCGGGGTCAGCCGTCATTGGCCCGGGTCGGCCGTCATTGGCCCGGGGTCGGCCGTCATTGGCCCGGGGTCGGCCGTCATTGGCCCGGGGTCGGCCGTCATTGGCCCGGGGTCAGCCGTCATTGGCCCGGGGTCAGCCGTCATTGGCCCGGGTCAGCCGTCATTGGCCGGGGTCAGCCGTCATTGGCCGGGGTCAGCCGTCATTGGCCGGGGTCAGCCGTCATTGGCCCGGGGTCAGCCGTCATTGGCCGGGGTCAGCAGTCATTGGCCGGGGTCAGCCGTCATTGTAAATAAGAATTTGTTGTTAACTGACTTGCCTAGTTAAATAAAAATGTTTTTTTTTTTTAAAGGACTGGATTGACCACTTAATTGAGCCCAACATTTATTTTCGTCATGAGCAAAAGCTATTGGTTTTCTAACCAAAGTTGCAAAGAAGAAACTGATGGTCCAAATCGAATGTTAGGTACTATATTTGTGGTAGATTAAAGAATCCTATAAATAAATACAAAATGGCCAATTTGGGTGCAATCCATTAGCTTGATTTCTCAGAGATGAAATTATATTTCAACAAAATAATGCTTCTGGAATGCAAATGTTTTATCTTGTTTCTACCTACAGAGACAACTTCAGAACAATCTGATATGGTGGGTGTTGAAATCCTCTTGTGAGTTGAGGTGGAATGACTCCGTGGTTATATTTGGGGCAACTCCTTGGCCTACGCCTTGAGAAGAAGCAAACTGACCAACACTGACCAACCTGGTGAAAAAAGGACCCAATTCTCATACTTGATTAAAAAGGAAAAGATACCTTAAAAGAAAATGACTCAAGTAAAAGTGAAAGTCACCCAGTAAAATACTACTTGAGAAAAAGTATAAAAGTATTTGGTTTTTAAATATACTTAAGTATCCACAGTAAATGTATAAATAGTTTCAAATTCCAATTATATTAACCCAGCACGATTATTATTATTATTTATTTTTTAATTTACGGATAGCCAGGGGCACACTTCAACAGTCAGACATAATTTACAAATTAAGCATGTGTGTTTGGTGAGTCTGCCAGAGCAGGGCAATAGGATGACCAGGGATGTTCTCTTGATAAGTGTGTGAATTAGACATTTTCTCCTCCTGCTAAGCATTGAACATGTAACGAGTACTTTTGGGTGTCAGGAAAAATGCAAGGAGTAAAAGGTACATCATTTTCTTAGGGAAGGTAGTGGAGTAAAAGTAGTCAAAAATATAAATAGTAAATATACAAATACCCCCAAAAACTACTTTAGTAGTACTTTAAATCATTTTTACTTAAGTGCTTTACACGGCTCCCAGAGGATCAATCGGAGGGGGGGACGCAGCTCCCAGAGGATCAATCGGAGGGGTGGACCCAGGCTCCCAGAGGTGAGGACAGTAAATAAAGGTTAGGGGTGGACCCAGGCTCCCCAGAGGCGAGGACAGTAAATAAAGGTTAGGGGTGGACCCAGGCTCCCCAGAGGCGAGGACAGTAAATAAAGGTTAGGGGTGGACCCAGGCTCGCCAGAAGCGAGGACAGTAAATAAAGGTTAGGGGTGGACTCAGGCTCCCAGAGGCGAGGACAGTAAATAAAGGTTAGGGTGGACCCAGGCTCCCCAGAGGCGAGGACAGTAAATAAAGGTTAGGGGTGGACCCAGGCTCCCCAGAGGCGAGGACAGTAAATAAAGGTTAGGGTGGACCCAGGCTCCCCAGAGGCGAGGACAGTAAATAAAGGTTAGGGTGGACCCAGGCTCCCCAGAGGCGAGGACAGTAAATAAAGGATAGGGGTGGACCCAGGCTCCCCAGAGGCGAGGACAGTAAATAAAGGTTAGGGTGGACCCAGGCTCCCCAGAGGCGAGGACAGTAAATAAAGGTTAGGGGTGGACCCAGGCTCCCCAGAGGCGAGGACAGTAAATAAAGGTTAGGGGTGGACCCAGGCTCCCCAGAGGCGAGGACAGTAAATAAAGGTTAGGGGTGGACCCAGGCTCCCCAGAGGCGAGGACAGTAAATAAAGGTTAGGGGTGGACCCAGGCTCCCCAGAGGCGAGGACAGTAAATAAAGGTTAGGGGTGGACCCAGGCTCCCCAGAGGCGAGGACAGTAAATAAAGGTTAGGGGTGGACCCAGGCTCCCCAGAGGCGAGGACAGTAAATAAAGGTTAGGGTGGACCCAGGCTCCCCAGAGGCGAGGACAGTAAATAAAGGTTAGGGGTGGACCCAGGCTCCCCAGAGGCGAGGACAGTAAATAAAGGTTAGGGGTGGACCCAGGCTCCCCAGAGGCGAGGACAGTAAATAAAGGTTAGGGGTGGACCCAGGCTCCCCAGAGGCGAGGACAGTAAATAAAGGTTAGGGGTGGACCCAGGCTCCCCAGAGGCGAGGACAGTAAATAAAGGTTAGGGGTGGACCCAGGCTCCCCAGAGGCGAGGACAGTAAATAAAGGTTAGGGGTGGACCCAGGCTCCCCAGAGGCGAGGACAGTAAATAAAGGTTAGGGGTGGACCCAGGCTCCCAGAGGCGAGGACAGTAAATAAAGGTTAGGGGTGGACCCAGGCTCCCCAGAGGCGAGGACAGTAAATAAAGGTTAGGGTGGACCCAGGCTCCCCAGAGGCGAGGACAGTAAATAAAGGTTAGGGTGGACCCAGGCTCCCAGAGGCGAGGACAGTAAATAAAGGTTAGGGGTGGACCCAGGCTCCCCAGAGGCGAGGACAGTAAATAAAGGTTAGGGTGGACCCAGGCTCCCCAGAGGCGAGGACAGTAAATAAAGGTTAGGGGTGGACCCAGGCTCCCCAGAGGCGAGGACAGTAAATAAAGGTTAGGGGTGGACCCAGGCTCCCCAGAGGCGAGGACAGTAAATAAAGGTTAGGGGTGGACCCAGGCTCCCCAGAGGCGAGGACAGTAAATAAAGGTTAGGGGTGGACCCAGGCTCCCCAGAGGCGAGGACAGTAAATAAAGGTTAGGGGTGGACCCAGGCTCGCCAGAAGCGAGGACAGTAAATAAAGGTTAGGGGTGGACTCAGGCTCCCAGAGGCGAGGACAGTAAATAAAGGTTAGGGGTGGACCCAGGCTCCCCAGAGGCGAGGACAGTAAATAAAGGTTAGGGGTGGACCCAGGCTCCCCAGAGGCGAGGACAGTAAATAAAGGTTAGGGGTGGACCCAGGCTCCCCAGAGGCGAGGACAGTAAATAATATATAATAATAATAATATATGCCATTTAGCTGACGCTTTTATCCAAAGCGACTTACAGTCATGTGTGCATACATTCTACGTATGGGTGGTCCCGGGAATCGAACCCACTACCCTGGCGTTACAAGCGCCATGCTCTACCAACTGAGCCACAGAAGGACCCAGGCTCCCAGAGGCGAGGACAGTAAATAAAGGTTAGGGGTGGACCCAGACTCCCAGAATTGCATTATATGTCCACACAGGTTACCATTGCAATCCGACAACACCGAAATCTGATATATTCCAGATGTATCATCTCTCTCTCTCTCTGTGTGTATGTGTGTGTGCTCTCAAACTCTGCTTAATTGCTCATGTGCCTGAAAGTATTCTGAGCGGTAGCAGTGTACGCTGGGATCTGAAGACCAGATATGCCTCTCTACCTTTGGGAACATGAGACAGTATTTTTGGAATCGTCCCATTTCATTCAGACCCAATTGAAAATACGGTACACGGAGGGATCTGGTTAGAAGCGCATGTATTTTCCAATATTACAGAGCAACAAAACCTCAAAATCGGCTCACTGGCAACTGCAGTAGAATGTTCTGTCTCTCCGAGGCCCGAATCCAACTGCATCAACCTTGGTCAAGGGGCCAATTGTATCAAGTGTCTCAAAGTAGGAGTGCTGATTCAGGGTCAGATTTAACTTTTAGATGACAACGAATCAAATACTTAATTTACTCCTTCACTGAGGTGCTTGATACATTTAGCCCCCAATCAAATTGGTGAAATTAATTAAATGAGATGTTCCACTCAAATAAAAACAGAAAAGGGTTGTACTCGTACCCGAGTGTTCTCGTGTATGAGGGTATATTTGACTGTTCTACTATGCTACAGTGTGTAGGTCTGTGTCGGTCTATAACAGCTAAGACAAGATGATCTGTTCAGTTAGTCAAAGGAATAAAAACAGATGTCTTGTCGAAGTTGTGCTAGATTCAAAGCGCAGTTGTGTTTAGGAGTGCTTATACCACGTGCCAAAAATGTTTTTTTTCACCCCCAGATCTAATAGTCAACGTAGGGCATTAAAAACAACAGAGGGCAAATTAAATACGACCAGGTCACGTACTCACAAAGAAACTAAGTGAAGGAGTACTGATACAGGATCAGTTTTTCCCCTTTTAGAGCATAATGAATGCACCTTATAAAAGGACAGAGGGGACCTGATCCTGGACCAAGGCTACTTTGAGATGCTATTTGAATACGGACGCAGCTTTTCACGACAACAATTGGGAGTTTGAATGGGACTGATTTACAGGCAGTTACTCTCTGAATCGTATGCTAGTGTATTAGATACGTGTCAGAATTGATGTAACTTTCTCATCCATTTATTGTTCTTATTCATACTGTCAGTGGTCCCGTGTGGCTCAGTTGGTAAGGCACGGTGCTTGGAACGCCCGGGCTGTTGGTTCGACTCCCACGGGAGACCAGTGGGATGAGAGCATCTTTTTAAAATGACAAAAAAATATATAAAACGTAAAAATGTCAGTGAGACAAAGGACAAAGGTTAAATGTTGCATTCAGAAAGTATTCAGACCCCTGGACTTTTTCCACATTTTGTTACGTCTTTCTCATCAATCTATACACAATAACAAAGCAAAAACATTCAATTTTTTTTGTGCAAATTTATAATAACTAAAAACTGAAATATGACATTTACATAAGTATTCAGACCCTTTACTCAGTACTTTGTTGAAGCACCTTTGGCAGCATGATGCTACAAGTTTGGGACACCTGTATTTGGAGAGTTTCTCCCATTATTCTCTGGAGATCCTCTCAAGCTCTGTCAGGTTGGATGGGGAGTGTCGCTGCACATGTATTCTTCAGGTCTCTAAAGAGATGTTAGATCGGCTTCAAGTCTGGGCTCTGGCTGGGCCACTCAAGGACATTCAGAGACTTGTCCAGAAGCCCCTCCTGCATTGTCTTGGCTGTGTGCTTAGGGTTGTTGTCCTGTTGGAAGGTGAACCTTCACCCCAGTCTGAGGTCCCGAGTGCTCTGGAGCAGGTTTTCATCAAGGATCTCTTTTTACTTTGCTTCGTCCATCTTTCCTCCGATCCTGACTAGTCTCCCAGTCCCTGCCGTTGAAAAAATATCCCCACAGCATGACAATGACACCACCATGCTTTCCCTTAGGGATGGTGCCACATTTCCTCAAGACGTGACGCTTGGCAGTCAGGCCAAATAGTTCAATCTTGATTTAAATCAGACCAGAGAATCTTGTTTCTCTTGGTCTGAGAGTCCTTTAGGTGTATTTTAGAAAATTGGGCTGTCATGTGCCTTTCATTGAGGGCCGGCTTCCGTCTGGCAACTCTACCATAAAGGCCTGATTGGAATGTGGAAAAAGTCATGGGGTCTGAATACTTTGCAAATGCACTGTATCTTTACAACTTCTAACATCTTATCAAAAGTTATGTTTGTGAACAATGGTTATTATATCTAGTCCAGCTATTAAAGTCTCATATCAGACATTAGCTTTGTATCTGAGGAGACATGTTGACCCCATACATCTCCTTACATTTGGCCCATTCACCTTTTTTTGTACCTTTATTTAAATAGGCAAGTCAGTTAAGAACTAATTCTTAATTTCAATGACGGCCTAGGAACAGGTTAACTGCCTTGTTCAGTGGCAGAACGACAGATTTTTGTCAACTCAGGGATTTGATCTGGCAATCTTTTGGTTACTAGTTCAACGTTCTAACCACTAGGCTATCCTGCCGTCCCTTTGACACTAACCTGGTGAACATACTACATGCATAAATAAACCAAAATAACAGTATTAGCGTACATATTTGACTAGACCGGCTATTTCAAAAGCACAATGAGGACATGAAACATAATTAATTGTCTTGCATCAGTGAGCGGATGGTGTAGTGGGAAACGGGGATACCTAGTCAGTTGTACAACTGAATGCATTAAACTGAAATGTGTCTACCGCATTTTACCCAACCCCTCTGAATCAGAGAAGTGCAGGGGGGGCTGCCTTAAAAATCGACATCCACGTCTGAGGAATAGTGGGTTAACTGCCTTGCTCATGGGCACAACGACCTTGTCAGCTCGGGGATTTGATCCAGCAACTTTTCGGTTAATGGCCCAACGCTCTAACCACGAGGCCACCTGCCGCCCCCCTCTAACCACTGGGCCACCTGCCCCCCTCTAACCACTGGGCCACCTGCCGCCCCCCTCTAACCACTGGGCCACCTGCCGCCCCCCTCTAACCGCTGGGCCACCTGCCGCCCCCCTCTAACCGCTGGGCCACCTGCCGCCCCCCTCTAACCGCTAGGCCACCTGCCGCCCCCCTCTAACCGCTAGGTCCACCCGCCGCCCCCTCTAACCACTAGGTCCACCTGCCGCCCCCTCTAACCACTAGGTCCACCTGCCGCCCCCCTCTAACCGCTAGGTCCACCCGCCGCCCCCCTCTAACCACTAGGTCCACCTGCCGCCCCCTCTAACCGCTAGGTCCACCCGCCGCCCCCCTCTAACCACTAGGTCCACCCGCCGCCCCCCTCTAACCACTAGGTCCACCCGCCGCCCCCTCTAACCACTAGGTCCACCCGCCGCCCCCCTCTAACCACTAGGTCCACCCGCCGCCCCCCTCTAACCGCTAGGTCCACCCGCCGCCCCCCTCTAACCACTAGGTCCACCCGCCGCCCCCCTCTAACCACTAGGTCCACCCGCCGCCCCCCTCTAACCACTAGGTCCACCCGCCGCCCCCCTCTAACCACTAGGTCCACCTGCCGCCCCCTCTAACCACTAGGTCCACCTGCCGCCCTCTAACCACTAGGTCCACCTGCCGCCCCCTCTAACCACTAGGTCCACCTGCCGCCCCCTCTAACCACTAGGTCCACCTGGCCCCCTCTAACCACTAGGTCCACCTGCCGCCCCCTCTAACCACTAGGTCCACCTGCCGCCCCCTCTAACCACTAGGTCCACCTGCCGCCCCCTCTAACCACTAGGTCCACCTGCCGCCCCCTCTAACCACTAGGTCCACCTGCCGCCCCCTCTAACCACTAGGTCCACCTGCCGCCCCCTCTAACCACTAGGTCCACCTGCCGCCCCCTCTAACCACTAGGTCCACCTCCAACCACTAGGCCACCTGCCCCCCCTCTAACCACTAGGCCCCCTCTAACCACTAGGCCACCACTGGCCACCTGCCCCCCTCTAACCACTAGGCTACCTGCCGCCCCCTCTAACCACTAGGCTACCTGCCGCCCCTCTAACCACTAGGCTACCTGCCGCCCCCTCTAACCACTAGGCTACCTGCCGCCCCCTCCACTAGGCTACCAATCACTAGGCTACCTGCCTAACCACTAGGCTACCTAACCACTAGGCTACCTGCCGCCCCCCCTGACCACTCTAACCACTAGGCTACCTGCCGCCCCCTCTAACCACTAGGCTACCTGCCGCCCCCCTAACCACTAGGCTACCCACTGGCTACCTGCCCCCCCTAACCACTAGGCTACCTGCCGCCCCCTCCACTAACCTGCCGCCCCCTAACCAGGCTACCTGCCGCCCCCTCTAACCACTAGGCTACCTGCCGCCCCCTCTAACCACTAGGCTACCTGCCGCCCCCTCTAACCACTAGGCTACCTGCCGCCCCCTCTAACCACTAGGCTACCTGCCGCCCCCTCTAACCACTAGGCTACCTGCCGCCCCCTCTAACCACTAGGCTACCTGCCGCCCCCTCTCTAACCACTAGGCTACCTGCCCCCTCTAACCACTAGGCTACCTGCCGCCCCCTCTAACCACTAGGCTACCTGCCGCCCCCTCTAACCACTAGGCTACCTGCCGCCCCCTCTAACCACTAGGCTACCTGCTGACCCCCTCTAACCACTAGGCTACCTGCCGCCCCCCCTCTAACCACTAGGCCACCTCAACTACTATGTTCCCTTCTGTAAAACAATCTCTGCATCTGCTCTATGGCCTTTAACAAAACAGTAGGCTTGAGTACACGGAGTAGTTTATACAACACAATCCTCCTTCAGGCAAACTGCTGGCTATTACCAAACCCAAAACCAAGGTTCAAAACATATCAAATAACAGAGTATAACATGTGAAGTACTTTCTCCCAGAACGTGTGCTGTTTGAACTGCTTTCAAAAGGTCACATATTGTCCCCGTGACTATGAGGCTTATATTATAGCAATACTGCATGTCTTGGAATTAAACTCAAGGTGCAGTAATTAAAATGTATCGAAAAGACCCCTAGAGCCAGATTCCCAGGCACAGATTAAGCCTAGACTAAAATGCTCTTTCAGTGGAGAATCTCAATTGAACATGCTTTTCAGACCAGGTCTACTATCAATCTGTATCCGGGAAACCAGACCCACACAAGTACCGCTTGACCAGCTTCAAGCTACATTCCACATCATTGAGCTGGGCCTTGCTTCACAGATGAGTCATGAGATCTCTAATCTGGTCATCAGTGACCATTGGGACTCAATGCAGTTGAGCAATGGGGTGAGGTGGAAAACAATTGGATTGGTGATAATTCACATTTTATGGATATATCATGGTCTGTACACCCCCCTACAAAGTGACAAAAGGTTTGTGTTCAGATTCAAATTTATATCCGAATGAATTTATATTACCACCACATAAAACTGTTGTCTTTGTTGAAGTACCTAAATTGCTATCCAAACACAACTATTACTGCTCTGCTATTTGCCTCAAATGTGACTATCGTGACTAACACTGTAACTAGGTCTACTGTAGATATAGCCACCAATGTGAACCCGAGTGAGTATCAACATTATCGTTACTGTTAGACATAATACTGTGTATGAGTCGTATGCTCTTACTATAGAGGCTTAATGATAACCATGGTAACAACTATAACCATGGTAACAACTATAACCATTTGATTGTGAATGTAGGATCGCATCACCAGCCATCCAAATCTGATATTATGGTGTGGGTGGTGTCATACTCAAGAGTCATAGCTCTCAAGCAGGATACATTCACAATCTGTGGCACCGTTTCACTTCTCACCCCTCATGTTTATAGTCCACTGCCAATGAACGGAACTGAACTAGATAAGAATTGATCACGCAGCTGTTCTGGTTCTTAATTAGCAGAGGTCTATTTGAGAATGATGCCTGTTATATATATATATATATATATAAATACAACATACACATCAATTGCACTTTAAAAATGCATATCGTGTTAGCTTGAATGGTGTGGTGTGTGTTATTTGTATAGCTGAGCTATAATATTGCAATGGGGAAAACAGCCACATTGCTGACAAATATGTTTGAAAAACAAATAGATGTAATTATTGACAAACTAAATGAAACCATGCAATTTATAAAAACAGAACACCACCTACCTGTCCCAAATGCTTTGGCCACCAGCCACGTGAGGCTACAGTAGATTTTTGCTCGAGAACAATCATAGTGACCGGAAGACTTTATTGCGGGAACAATAAAGGTGTTTTTAATTTCCCTGGCGTCCGTCACATCACCCATCATAACACCCTGAAGTGTCAACAGCCTTCGGCAAACACAATGATTACTAACTATGTCGCAATAGAAGTCGATGACATCCCACCATAAAGGAGTTAAATGCACCACACGTTACTTGATTTGCCAGCCGTCAATGTAATTGTACAAATCGTTGGAGCAGACATGGAGGGTTGACTGCAAACCATCGGTATGGTATTGTCTAACTCCTTTGAGTCAAAATGAATAGTGCAATTAGCGACTCTGCCTGTATTTTTCAGCCATTCTGCTGCTACCTGGGTTGTAATCATTAGTCCAAACAGAGTTTCTATTGGAGAAATTCAGGTAGGTCCCTCCCCGTTTCGTTCCGTTTGCTTACTTTTAAGAAAAGTTTTGCAACAGAATCGGCGTAATGAATACGCCCCAGTTTAAATGGGGTTCGCCTAATAGCTGCCAACCTATTTCAGAAGAATCTCACTGAAGAAGGCGCATATTTCCTTCAGATAGAGAGACAAAACATTCCGATTCCCATTCAAGTCTTTGTTTTCAAACACAAGTTGGTTCCCCTCTGCTTTTCCTCGCTTGTTGTGATTCTCCTGCCGCACTGTGGCTAAGAAAGGGCTGCACTATTGCGCGTGCGCGTACCAACCACCCAGCCACTTTGCACAACATCGTAAGAGGCCAGCATGCTTTTACTACAGTTAGAAGTTGGACAGAATCTACGCATCTCATACATAGCTTGATTTGTTTGGATAAAATGCCTATGTTCTGTCTGTTTATATGTAAAACGCATCCCTGGATATATACACATTCGAACTAACCAATGAAATAGATTAGCCTGTCGAGTTTGGGACTATACGGTTCTATCTGCAAAAAGATGATTCTGAGATCATTGGCTTTAAAGTTCCAACCCCTCATTGATCTGAATGGTGTCAGCTATTTTTTAAATATTTTATTATTTTGAACTTAACAACATGACGTGGGGGTATTTAGAGTCATATATAGTTAGAGAACATTGAACAGAAAAGGGTATATCAATAACTAAAGTTTGAACATAAATTCAGATACAACCTTGATGAATTTGCTTAATCATTTGTTGTGGTTCAGCCTTGTGTTGTCAGTTGCAAGTATTTACATGATATATAATGCATCATTCCTTTATTATGTGGATTTGTAGTCCTAGTTTGTAGTCCTAGTATGCATCATCATTGATACAATTAGGCTAGTTGAACGCAACATTATTAATTGAAACCACTTCGATGTGAGATTTGCAGCTATGTCAACATGTCAATTTGCTTCTGACATGTTTGTAAATCAATCAAATGTATTTATATAGCCCTCCTTACATCAGTTGATGTCACAAAGTGCTGTTCAGAAACACAGCCTAAAAACCCACAAACAGCAAGCAATGCAGGTGTAGAAGCACGGTGGCAAGGAAAAACTCCCTAGAAAGGCCAAAACCTAGGAAGAAACCTAGAGAGGAACCAGGCTATGTGGGGTGGCCAGTCCTCTTCTGGCTGTGCCGGGTGGATATTATAACAGAACATGGCCAAGATGTTCAAATGTTCATAAATGACCAGCAGGGTTAAATAATAATAATCACAGTGATTGTCGAGGGTGTAAATGTCAGTTGGCTTTTATAGCCGATCATTCAGAGTATCTCTACTGCTCCTGCTGTCTCTAGAGAGTTGAAAACAGCAGGTCTGGGACAGGTAGCACGTCCGGTGAACAGGTCAGGGTTCCATAGCCGCGGGCAGAGCAGTTGAAACTGGAGCAGCAGCACGGCCAGGTGCTGGGGACAGCAAGGAGTCATCAGGCCAGGTAGTCCTGAGGCATGGTCCTAGGGCTCAGGTCCTCCGAGAGAGAGAAAGAAAGAGAGAATTAGAGAGATCATACTTAAATTCACACAGGACACTGGATAAGACAGGATAAATACTCCAGATATAACAGACTGACCCTAGACCCCCGACACATAAACTACTGCAGCATAAATACTGGAGGCTGAAACAGGAGGGGTCGGGAGACACTGTGGCCCCATCCGATAATACCCCCGGACAGGGCCAAACAGGCAGGATATAACCACACCCACTTTGCAAAAGCACAACCCCATACCACTAGAGGGATATCTTCAACCACCAACTTACCATCCTGAGACAAGGCCAAGTATAGCCCACAAAGATCTCCGCCACGGCACAAACCTGACAGGAAGATCACTTCAGTGACTCAACCCACTCAAGTGACGCACCCCTTCCAGGGACAGCATGGAAGAGCACCAGTAAGCCAGTGACTCAGCCCCTGTAATAGGGTTGGAGACAGAGAATCCCAGTGGAGAGAGGGGAACCAGGCAGGCAGAGACAGCAAGGGCGGTTCATTGCTCCAGTGCCTTTCCATTCACCTTCACACTCCTGGGCCAGACTACACTCAATCATAGGAACTACTGAAGAGATGAGTCTTCAATAAAGACTTAAAGGTTGAGACCGAGTCTGTGTCTCTCATATGGATAGGCAGACCATTCTTTAAAAATTGAGCTCTATAGGAGAAAGCCCTGCCTCCAGTTGTTTGCTTAGAAATTCTAGGGACAGTAAGGAGGCCTGCGTCTTGTGACCGTAGCGTATGTATAGGTCTGTACGGCAGGACCAAATCGGAAAGATAGGTAGGAGCAAGCTCATGTAATGCTTTGTAGGTTAGCATTAGAACCTTGAAATCAGTCTTAACAGGAAGCCAGTGTTAGAGAGGCTAGCACTGGAGTACTATGATAAACAAAAACTATTTAATTAGATTTTGTAAATATACTAATAAAGATGCAGATTTTTTTAAAGTTTGCGTGGATTAATGTACATTTTCCCTTCTCCCAATGGATTTTCTTATTTATTTTTTGTAAATGTTTGCACCCCCGATCGGTTGGTGGCGAAAACACACCTTTTGCGTGAAGTTCGCCATAAAACCCAAAGAAGAAGAAAAAGACTAGAGACGTCATCAACATGAGTCTGTTTACTGAGTGAGTCGACGTTGGATTAGATGCTTTATGCTCGCTAGCAGCTAGCTTCAGTTTGGGTGTTTGCTTCGATATCTTTGTGTTTTTCATCGGCAATTAATAATTCGTTTTGCGTGTTTACTTGCGTCGTTTTGATCTTTAAATCGCAATGTAATTGCGCCAAAACCTGGTGTTGTTTTGTATCGCTAGCTGGCTAGGCTTGAAGTTACTATCGTTTGCTTGCTGATGCCCACTCATCCGTGTACAGGTGGCATTATCACTGAGATAGTCTTTGATTAACGTTAAACATCGTGTATATCGTATTCGTAACCGTCTGTCACACCCATTAATGCTCTTTAGGATAATACTTTGGAAACATGTTTATGCCAAGAGCACTGAAGGTGAAGAGACCAACAGACAACACAAGTCAGGTGCTTAAGAAGAAGTGCAAGGTGAGCCAGGAGGGAGAAAAGGAAGGCAGCGATGGCACAGGACAACCCCCCAACCACAGCCTAAAGACTTCCACTACAGCTCCCTATGAGAGTGTAGAGACAGACATGAACGCTGAGACACAGGTGAAGCCTGATGACCAGGACACACACCGTCCAACCCTAGAGCAGGGTACATCGTGTCCTGTACGAGCACCAGAGGACCAACAGTCCTCAGAGTCTGAGTCCAGCACTGAGGAAAGCGAAGAAGAGGAGCCTGTAAAATCCTTCAGAAAGAGCCAGAGATGGCCCGAACCGGGGGAGCCTGTCTGTGTCATGTGTGCTCGCTTCGGGGAGTACATCTGCGACAGCACTGACAATGATGTTTGCAGCCTAGAGTGCAAGGCCAGTCACCTGGCTAAAATGGGCATGGGCACAGGGGAAGATGCCTTTAACCGAGATGACACAGAGGAGAAGAGGACTTCACAATGTGGACAGCCAGCCGTTGACAGAGCTGGCAATACTGTTGAGGATGTATACAAGGACTATTCCTACAAGGAAGATGCATTTATCTCTGGGTTGACAGAGGAGCAAGTGCAGCGAGTAAAGCAGGATCTGGGCATTGTGACAGAGGGCAGGGAGGTGGGCAGGCCCATCATAGAGTTTGAGCAATGTAACCTTCCCTCAACTCTCAGTGCCAACCTGAAGAAGGCAGGGTATGAGGCGCCCACCCCTGTTCAGATGCAGATGGTGCCTGTTGGCTTGGCTGGCAGGGACGTGATTGCCAGTGCTGACACGGGTTCTGGAAAGACTGTGGCCTTTCTGCTGCCAGTGGTAGTGTGTGCTTTGAAGGTATAGTGAAATACAGTTTTTGTGGCTGGCTTGATTATTACACTGTATTATCACACTGAACTGAACTATGTTGGGTCTGAAAGTTTTTTTTCTTTTCACGTGGACCTTTTCAGCATGGTTCCAGCAACTGTGGTGGATGCATACCTACAGTTGAAGTCGGACGTTTATATACACTTAGGTTGGAGTCATTAAAACTCGTTTTTCAACCACTCCACAAATTGTTGTTAACAAACTATAGTTTTGTCAAGTCGGTTAGGACATCTACTTTGTGCAGGACACATGTAATTTTTCCAACAATTGTTTACAGAAAGATTATTTCACTTATAATTCACTGTATCACAATTCCAGTGGGTCAGAAGTTTATATACACTAAGTTGACTGTGCCTTTAAAACAGCTTGGAAAATTCCAGAAAATGATGTCATGGCTTTAGAAGCTTCTGATAGGCTAATTGACATCATTTGGAGGTGTATCTGTGGGTGTATTTCAAAGCCTACTTTCAAACTCAGTGGCTCTTTGCTTGACATCATGGGAAAATCTAAAGAGATCAGCCAAGACCTCAGGAAAAAATTGTAGACCTCCAAGTCTGGTTCATCCTTGGGAGCAATTTCCAAATGCCTGAAGGTACCACGTACGCAAGTATAAACACCATGGGACAACGCAGCCGTCATACCACTCAGGAAGGAGACGCGTTCTGTCACCTAGAGATGAACGTACTTTGGTGTGAAAAGTGCAAATCAATCCCAGAACAACAGCAAAGCACCCTGTGAAGATGCTGGAGGAAACTGGTATAAAAGTATCTATATCCACAGTAAAACAAGTCCTATATTGATATTATATTAACCTGAAAGGCCACTCAGCAAGGAAGATGCCACTGCTCCAAAACCAGCATAAAAAAGCCAGACTACAATTTGCAACTGCACATGGGGACAAAGATCGTACTTTTTGGAGAAATGTCCTCTGGTCTGATGAAACAACTGTTTGGTCATAGTGACCATTGTTATGTTTGGAGGAAAAGGTGGAGGCTTGCAAGCCGAAGAACAACATCCCAACCATGAAGCACGGGGGTGGCCGCATCATGTTGTGGGGGTGCTTTGCTGCAGGAGGGACTGGTGAACTTCACAAAATAAATGGCATCATGAGGGAGGAAAATTATGTGGATATATTGAAGCAACTTCAAGACATCAGTCAGGAAGTTAAAGCTTGGTCGCAAATGGGTCTTCCAAATGGACAGTGACCCCAAGCATACTTCCAAAGTTGTGAAAAATGGCTTGAGGACAACAAAGTCAAGGTATTGGAGTGGCCATCACAAAGCCCTGACCTCAATCCCATAAATTTGTGGGCAGAACTGAAAAAGTGTGTGTGAGCAAGGAGGCCTACAAACCTGACTCAGTTACACCAGCTCTGTCATTAGGAATGGGCCAAAATTCACCCAACTTATTGTGGGAAGGTTGTGGAAGGCTACCAGAAACGTTTGACCCAAGTTAAACAATTTAAAGGCAATGCTACCAAATACTAATTGGGTGTATGTAAACTTCTGACCCACTGGGAATGTGACAAAATAAATAAATCACTCTCTCTACTATTATTCTGACATTTCACATTCTTAAAATAAAGTGTTGATCCTAACTGACAGAAGACAGAGTTTTTACTAGGAGATAATGTCAGGAATTGTGTAAAACTGAGTTTAAATGTATTTGGCTAAGGTGTACTTCTGACTTCAACTGTACCTAGTACAGCTTTGTACAGGCTCGGCTTGGTTGTGGTGTGAAAAGCTCATTAGTGTTTATCTTTCATGATACTTTTTTGGTTTCATGGTTGTGAAAAATACTGGAATGATTTTTCTCATAATATTGAGAAAGGAGGAACTTTTTTAAGTTGGAAAAAAAAAACAACAACAGGAAAATCAAGGTTTGTCAGAACGGACTCTATAACAAATATCAATGTTTGTCAGAACGGACTATAACAAATATCAATGTTTGTCAGAACGGACTCTATAACAAATATCAATGTTTGTCAGAACGGACTCTATAACCAATATCAAGGTTTGTCAGAACGGACTCTATAACAAATATCAAGGTTTGTCAGAACGGACTCTATAACAAATATCAAGGTTTGTCAGAACGGACTCTATAACAAATATCAATGTTTGTCAGAACGGACTCTATAACCAATATCAAGGTTTGTCAGAACGGACTCTAACCAATATCAATGTTTGTCAGAACGGACTCTATAACAAATATCAATGTTTGTCAGAACGGACTCTATAACAAATATCAATGTTTGTCAGAACGGACTCTATAACAAATATCAAGGTTTGTCAGAACGGACTCTATAACCAATATCAAGGTTTGTCAGAACGGACTCTAACCAATATCAAGGTTTGTCAGAACGGACTCTATAACAAATATCAATGTTTGTCAGAACGGACTCTATAACAAATATCAGGGTTTGTCAGAACGGACTCTAACCAATATCAAGGTTTGTCAGAACGGACTCTATAACAAATATCAAGGTTTGTCAGAACGGACTCTATAACAAATATCAGGGTTTGTCAGAACGGACTCTAACCAATATCAAGGTTTGTCAGAACGGACTCTATAACAAATATCAAGGTTTGTCAGAACGGACTCTATAACAAATATCAAGGTTTGTCAGAACGGACTCTAACAAATATCAAGGTTTGTCAGAACGGACTCTATAACAAATATCAAGGTTTGTCAGAACGGACTCTAACCAATATCAAGGTTTGCTGTGTTTCAACCTCATTGTTGGCACCGTTTTCATCTAGAAGTACCTCGGCTAAACTTTGAAAACCCAGCACAGCTGTTACCCCAATTTTGAACCGGTCCCTCACTGGCGACTCCTTGAAGCAACAGCGATGAGTAATTCATATGCACAGGCCTGTTTTATGTTCTGTAGCTTAGCAGCAATTTCAAATGACAGGCTATACTATGCAGATAGCCATGAGAAGGGAAGACTACAGCCATTTCAAAAACTGATGCAAATAGACTTGTCTCGATTCTTTCTATGTGCAAAGTACAGTTACCACTTGCCATAAGAAACATTAAGTTAATTTATACTGCGGTATGTGGTGAAAACAAGTAGATCTAACCTTTAAGCATTGTACGTGGCTTTGCGTGATGTAATTAATTGGCTGATATATTGGTCTGGTAGGAGCAGACTGTGACATCCTGATAGTGTGATTATCACTTTTGGGTCCAGCTTCAAAGCAACCTGGAAGTAGCAGAATTTCTCTCCCCAAAAGTCTGATGTAAAACTTTAACCCTACCCTTACGGAGCCTAACCCTTACGGAGCCTAACTCTAGGGTTGTTTCCAGAAATTAAAACCTAAAAAGTGTGGAAGTTACCTGAATTTTGCTACCCTTAGACCAAAAAGATATTTGTTGTTAATAAATATTGTCTTGATTCCTCCCCAATCAGAGGCTAGTGGAGGGTGGTCTCGGTGGTCCGGCAGCTCTCATCCTGACCCCCACCAGGGAGCTGGCCATCCAGATCGAGAGGCAGACCAAGGAGCTGGTGATGGGCCTCCCTAACATGAGGACTGGCCTGCTGGTGGGAGGCATGCCCCTGCCCCCGCAGCTCCACCGCCTCAAGAGCACCATCAAGGTACAACGTTACCTCAACGTTTCTCATGACGCTGTACAATAGTGTACAACGTTACTTCAACGTTTCTCATGACGCTGTACAATAGTGTACAACGTTACCTCAACGTTTCTAATGACGCTGTACAATAGTGTACAACGTTACCTCAACGTTTCTCATGACTCTGTACAATAGTGTACAACGTTACTTCAACGTTTCTCATGATGCTGTACAATAGTGTACAACGTTACCTCAACGTTTCTCATGATGCTGTACAATAGTGTACAACGTTACCTCAACGTTTCTCATGACTCTGTACAATAGTGTACAACGTTACTTCAACGTTTCTCATGATGCTGTACAATAGTGTACAACGTTACCTCAACGTTTCTCATGATGCTGTACAATAGTGTACAACGTTACCTCAACGTTTCTCATGACGCTGTACAATAGTGTACAACGTTACCTCAACGTGTCTCATGATGCTGTACATTAGTCTACAATTGTTACGTCAATGTTTCAAAGAGAGTACTGGACAATATTAAGTCAATGTTTACCAGACATTTTCTACAGTATATCAATATTAAATTCCCATAACCTTGCAATGAAGGCCCTCCATAGCTTAGCTACCATTTCAAATGACAGGCTATACTATGCAGATAGCCATGAGAAGGGAAAACTTCTGCCATTCAAAAACTGATGCAAATAGACTTGTCTCGATTCTTTCTACGTGCAAAGTACAGTTACCACTTGCCATAAGAAACATTACGTTTATTTATTTAATTAATACAGTTTGATTAACCAAACTGTATTTGTTTTTCCCCTTAATTGCCTTCTAGATAATAATCGCCTCCTTAAGTGCCCTCTGGATAATAACCGCCAACTTAATTGCCTTCTAGATAATAATTGCTACCCCAGGACGACTGCTGGAGATCCTGAAACAGAAGGCAGTGCAGCTGGATGGAGTGAGGGTTGTGGTGGTTGATGAGGTAAATATGTCTTCTCATGGCATTAATGAAGAACACTTATTGTGCAGTCATTTTGAAATGATTTAAAAGGCCACTTCCCTTTTGTTTAACAAAGACCGTGCACATTAATCAACATTTCAGTATTCACATTGATGTAAATGTACCAGAGTTGGCAAAAGAGAACATTTTTGTAGATTGACTTAAATTGAAATGTGATTGACCCCCATCCTGTGTACCAGTAATACTATTTCGACATTGTTCAGCAGAATGAAAAATCATTTGTCCTCTTATGAGTGCAGGCAGACACCATGCTGAAGATGGGCTTTCAGCAGCAGATCCTGAATGTTCTGGAGAACATCCCGGAGGAGCACCAGACCCTGCTAACATCTGCCACCATCCCCAAGGGCACAGAGCAGCTGGCAGCCCGACTGACCCAGGACCCGGTACGTATCGCCATCGGGGACAGGAACCAGCCCTGCGCCGACATCCGCCAGATAGTGCTCTGGGTGGAGGAGCCCTCCAAGAAGAAGAAGCTCTTTGAGATTTTAAATGTAGGTGATTTTTCAATAGCTTTTCTTCAGTGTACTGGGTTGTGTTCATTAGGCAGCAAACGGAAGAAAACAGACTGAAACAGGGGGTTCTTGTTTTGTGTTTTAAAATGTTATCCGTTGAGTGGCCTCATGAACACGACCCAGGTGTAAATTACATTTTAATGTTCATTTGGGGATTTTAATTTCAGGTTACTGGCATTTTCATAAAGCATATGCTCTCAGGTCTTATTAAAGACCTGCTCTGAAACTTATATGTATACATATATATTGTATTTATTTATTTTAACCTTTAACTAGGCAAGTCAGTTAAGAACAAATTCTTATTTTCAATGACTGCCTGGGAACAGTGGGTTAACTGCCTGTTCAGGGGCAGAACGACAGATTTGTACCTTGTCAGCTCAGGGATTTGAACTCGCAACCTTCCGGTTACTAGTCCAACGCTCTAACCACTAGGCTACCCTGCCGCCCCATTCTTGAATCTGTGCTGTGCCTTCCCCCCCCCCATGTGGGCCAGCCCCCTAGCAAATCGAGTTCTAGCCAATGAGCTTCCGTCTCTCTGCATTTGAGTGACAGCTAGCAAGACTCACACACAGCATAGTGAGAAAGAGCAATGACGTGGTGCACATATCTGCATGTGATGTAGTACGCAATTTTCTGCAACCACTTTTAGCTTGTGAGTGCTACTGGCAAAAAAATTATACAAAAAAGTGGGAATTCCTGCAGTATCCTGAAGACTCCCACTGGACGATATTAAGACAGCTGTCACTGCAGCCCTGTTCCCCCTATCCAGAGGAAATGGGTGGGCCCTCAGCCATGGCTTTGCTCCAGGAAACTGAGCAACGGTTCATACCATCTATATATGGTAGGGAGCTGGAAGAGGCTGTGCTTTCACAGACCCGTTGGCAAAATGGCATTCGATCTGCTTAGATCAATGTTACCATCCAGGGGGATGTTGACTTGTACACCTATATTTGACCTGCAACCCACAGTCTATTTTCCAACAATTTAAATACTTGTTTTGTTCTATACTGAACAAAAATAAACCCAATATGCTGAAATAAAAAATAACAGAAAATGTTTCTTGCGCACAAAAAGCTTACCTCTAAAAGTTTCTGCACAAATTTGTTTACTTCCGTGTTAGTGAGCATTTCTCCTTTGCCAAGATAATCCATCCACCTGACAGCTGTGGCATATGAAGAAGCTAATTAAACAGCATGATCAATACACAGGTGCACCTTGTGCTGGAGACAATAAAAGGTCACTCTAAAATGTGCAGTTTTGTCACGCAACACAATTACCACAGATGTTTCAAGTTTTAAGGGAGCTTGCAATTGGCATGCTGACTGCAGGAATGTCCATCAGAGCTGTTGCCAGAGAATTAAACGGTTTGTCGAGATCGGTGTGGAGGAACCTGACCTCAGCCCCATCGAACACCTTTGGGAATTGGAACGTCGACTGTGAGCTAGGCCTAATCGCCCAACATCAGTGCCCAACCTCACTAATGCTCTTGTGGCTGAATGGAAGCAAGTCCCTGCAGCAATGTTCCAACATCTAGTGGAAAGCCTTCCCAGAAGAGTGGAGGCTGTTATAGCAGCAATGTTCCAACATCTAGTGGAAAGCCTTCCCAGAAGAGTGGAGGCTGTTATAGCAGCAATGTTCCAACATCTAGTGGAAAGCCTTCCCAGAAGAGTGGAGGCTGTTATAGCAGAAATGTTCCAACATCTAGTGGAAAGCCTTCCCAGAAGAGTGGAGGCTGTTATGGCAGCAATGTTCCAACATCTAGTGGAAAGCCTTCCCGGAAGAGTGGAGGCTGTTATAGCAGCAATGTTCCAACATCTAGTGGAAAGCCTTCCCAGAAGAGTGGAGGCTGTTATAGCAGCAATGTTCCAACATCTAGTGGAAAGCCTTCCCAGAAGAGTGGAGGCTGTTATAGCAGCAATGTTCCAACGTCTAGTGGAAAGCCTTCCCAGAAGAGTGAAGGCTGTTATAGCAGAAAATAGGGGACCAACTCAATATTATAAGATGTTCAATGTAATGTAGTGTATTTCCTCATTACCTGTGTGTTTGTTTTGCCCACCCAGGACGGAAAGCTGTACCAGCCTCCGGTGGTTGTGTTTGTGGCCTGTAAACTTGGGGCGGACCTACTGTGTGAGGCCGTGAAGAAGATCATGGGCCTCAACACGGTGGCCATCCACTCAGACAAGACCCAGTGGGAACGCAACCGCATCCTCAAGGTGAGGCCTGTGGCAGCCAGGTATTTCTTTGTTCATTGGCACCAAACGGAACATGACAGACTGGAACAAGGAAAGGGAATGCCAGCACTTGTCCAATAAGAAACACTCATTTTCATTTACAGATTTAAAACATGAAGAAATGTTGTCATTTGCGTCGTACCCTCGAGGTGTGTTCAGTGTAATGTTTAAAGGGTTTCCTGGATACTGGACAGTACCGTACCAATACACACTAGATCCAATGGTGAGAGGAGGCCCCACTGATGCTCTCCCTTTGTTGAGTGACCATCAGGGGCAGGCACCATCAGTCCAGTAACAAAAAGACAGCAAATTATTTACATTTCTCCTCATTCATCTGTGCCTATACAACAAATTATCTATTACCAGTGTGATCATATACCCTCAATTTTTGTTTGTTTGTTTATATAATTTTACAATGGTCTGAGAAGAACATTGGCAGGGCATTTCAAGTATAGACAATTTGCTGTGATACTGTATTAGGCTTATAGCTTACTGCACAAACCTCATGGTTACAGAACTGTTTTTTTTTTTAATGGGCGAATGTTGAATTACGTTTTTAAGTCTGAGTGGTCGATCTCATTTTGACTCAGAAAGTGGTCTCGACTCAAACGTTTGGTTACCACAGCACCAGGATCAGTTTAGCCTTTTTAAATATCATAATGAATTGGATTACATGGATAAGACCTGATCCTAGATCAGTGCTCCTACTCTGAGATTCTTTATGAATCCGGGCCCAGGTCTGGCTATTATGGCTCAAACAGAAAAGCTAGTCACAGGCAGTGTACTTCCATAAAGAGTATTCAAGCGTTAAGCTGTTTTGTACCTCCTCAGGGTCTACTCGAAGGGGACTTTGAAGTGGTGGTCAGCACTGGCGTACTGGGCAGAGGGCTCGATCTGGTCAACGTCAAACTGGTGGTCAACTTTGACATGCCCACTAACATGGATGAGTATGTTCATCAGGTGGGTCAATTTGCTATTGTTGTGAATGGGGGAAATCTGGTGTGCTTTTGTCATACAAAATCAATGTCTAACCACCAGGGTAGCCTAGTGGTTAGAGTGTAGAGGCGGCAGGGTAGCCTAGCGGTTAGAGCGTAGAGGCGGCAGGGTAGCCTAGCGGTTAGAGCGTAGAGGCGGCAGGGTAGCCTAGCGGTTAGAGCGTAGAGGCGGCAGGGTAGCCTAGCGGTTAGAGCGTAGAGGTGGCAGGGTAGCCTAGCGGTTAGAGCGTAGAGGCGGCAGGGTAGCCTAGCGGTTAGAGCGTAGAGGCGGCAGGGTAGCCTAGCGGTTAGAGCGTAGCGGCGGCAGGGTAGCCTAGCGGTTAGAGCGTAGCGGCGGCAGGGTAGCCTAGCGGTTAGAGCGTAGCGGCGGCAGGGTAGCCTAGCGGTTAGAGCGTAGCGGCGGCAGGGTAGCCTAGCGGTTAGAGCGTAGCGGCGGCAGGGTAGCCTAGCGGTTAGAGCGTAGCGGCGGCAGGGTAGCCTAGCGGTTAGAGCGTAGCGGCGGCAGGGTAGCCTAGCGGTTAGAGCGTAGCGGCGGCAGGGTAGCCTAGCGGTTAGAGCGTAGCGGCGGCAGGGTAGCCTAGCGGTTAGGGCGTTAGGCGGCGGCAGGGTAGCCTAGCGGTTAGAGCGTAGCGGCGGCAGGGTAGCCTAGCGGTTAGAGCGTAGCGGCGGCAGGGTAGCCTAGCGGTTAGAGCGTAGAGGCGGCAGGGTAGCCTAGCGGTTAGAGCGTAGAGGCGGCAGGGTAGCCTAGCGGTTAGAGCGTAGAGGCGGCAGGGTAGCCTAGCGGTTAGAGCGTAGAGGCGGCAGGGTAGCCTAGCGGTTAGAGCGTTGGACTAGTAACCGGAAGGTTGCGAGTTCAAACTCCTGAGCTGACAATGTACAAATCTGTCTTTCTGCCCCTGAACAGGCAGTTAACCCACTGTTCCCAGGCCGTCAATGAAAATTAGAATATGTTCTTAGTTGACTTGCGTAGTTAAATAAAGGTAAAAAATATATATAATCTTGGGGGGAGCATCTGGCACAGAATCTTTTCTGTATAGTATTGTCTACAAATGGATGAAAGTGTGTGTGTGTGTGTGGGGGGGGGTTAGCTACTCAGGTGACATTGCAAATGGTTCTGTCCGGTGTGACTTTTACACTCCTTCCTCCCAGGTGGGCAGAGCAGGCAGACTGGGCCACCGGGGCACGGCCATCACCTTTGTCAACAACGACAACAAGCGTCTGTTCCTGGAGGTGGTGAACCGGGTGAAGCCCACAGGTTCCCAGCTTCCCCCCCAGCTTCTCAACTCCACCCACCTCCATGAGCAGCAGAGGAGGGACAAACAGAAAGCCAAGCAAAGGGGGGAGGATGACATCATGGTCACCAAGAACAACCTCCTCAGCATCATCCGGAAACACAACAGGAGCTCAAAGAGATAGACAGATTATGCTACTTTGTTTGTATATCTGGGTAATTTGTCCATTTTGAATAAATGTATATGAACTTGATTGAGTTGTAATTTCGAGTTGACACTTTTATATAGTTGTGCATTTTGGAAATACTGCCATCTACTTGTCAAACACGGGCACGGCATGTTTGGGATTTTTTGCTGTGGATGGAAACGTCATTTCTGTCTAGTCAATAGCAAATCGCTGATCCGGGTTTGAAATCGACGCGGCGCAGAAGCGAAGACAACCACGACAGTGAAACGGTAAACAAACACATCTGAGTTGAATGTCCTGTCTTGATGAGGAGGTAGCTGGCATATATTGAATGCCCAAATTATATTTTAAGTAAACTGATCCGATTATCATTCTCAGCTTTGTAATGTGTGTTTTTAGATAGCTAACTTAACGTCGCCAACTAACTAAAGTGCCTAATAGTTCCTGTTTCAATACATGTCCGAATTATCCCGTTGTAAATAAAGTTAACTGTCAACTTTTTGCAGGGGAAGATGTGCAATTTTTATAGACGTGTCTACGGATAACGTTGGAAACATTTAATTGACGAAGGATTTGTATATTTTTTTTAACCATATTTTAAAATCTCTACAGTACCATTTACTTTATACTCGATACCAAAGGAAAAAGCACACAGCTTTTTATGATAACGTCTTGACCCTGACGCCCGAAAATCTTCAAAGATCAGTGTTGAAGTTCCGCGAGAAAATATAAAATACGACATCATTGGATAAAACCCAGGAGTTAAACACGACCTGTCTTATCTCTGTCCTGTCACCCGCTCTTACCCTTCAGAGGAGGGAAAACGACAAGTGACAACACTATGGAAATCACTCCGAATAGCACACCTGCATCTGAGAAAACACCGTCTTTGCAACGCAGAACCAGAACAGGTTCAATTGACAAAAGCGCATGTAAAGACATCGGCAAGGCAGACAACGCTGGGTCAGCGGTACCGACTCTAATCAGTCTAAAGTTCTCTCTGAATCAAACCCCCGAACGACAACTGTATTACGGTCATTTAGTCACCTCATCTAAAAGTAAATCGAGAGAAGCTGTTAACCTTTTAAACACTCCAACTAAAGGAGTTGAAAGGTTTCCGTCTAGATTTGCGCCAAAACAAACAGCAACCCCGGGTAAAGTAGACGTGACAACCAGAGGACCAGACCAAAACCTTTTCAACACCCACTAGAAAGACTCCTTTCGAGAAAATCACGGTAAAGAAGGATGCATTTGAGATATTGGCTGGGGAAAAAGGGCCAAAAAGTGGTGGCTGTAAAAATGGCAAGCCTAGAGAGACTAAAGAAGCACACACAGGTGACCGTGGAGGCTGCGAAACCTGGTGCAACTCACAGTTCTTAGACGTTTCCGCTCAGTAGTCAAGGAGCAAACGTGACCTCGAACTTTCCGGCAATCCAAAGCGATGTAAGCGTGGCAATGTCCTCTACTCCTGCACCAACATCCTATGTCTCGACCGAGCCTTTGGTCCGATCCAAACCAGATACCCTGAAGATGGAGAACAGTGCTGTGACAGTTGCGGTCCGGCTGAGGCCATTCAACACCAGGTAAAAAAAACTATTTATATATCTATTTGATTTATTTTGTTGTTCATTGAAATCAGATTCATTCAGCATTAATCCAGCTCTAATATGGCCCCCTTCTTTAACTGCAACAAGCCTCTTCTGGAGAGGGCCTTTGAGGGGTTCAACACCTGCCTGTTTGCTTACGGTCAAACTGGGTCGGGGAAGTCCTACACAGACGTCTCACTCTGTTCTTTCTTTCTCACTCGCTTTTCTCTTCACACACACACCAGCTGATTTTGTGTTGTTATCACGAGTCTCCTTTTGAAGTTAGTAAGTAAACTGTTGAATCCAAATGTATAAAATTGGACGATGTTCCTCTATCCTTCTGCAGTATGATGGGTTTCGGGGAGGAGGCAGGACTAACGCCAAGATTCTGCAAGGAGCTCTTTTCTCGGCTGTCTGCAGTTGACAATCAGGAGGTGTTTTTTTTTTATAGATTTTTTATTCATAGCAAGATATACACTTTGTTGATTCTGTCCAGTTGTCATGTAAAGCATGTGTTTTTATTTGCCATGTGAAATGAATACATTAGAAATCTTACTCAATCAAGCGCTCACGAAAAACTTGGCTGTTGTATAACAGGTCACATGTCATCTGGGGATGAGCTACTTCGAGGTGTACAACGAGAAAATCCATGACTTGCTCGTCGTCAGGGGGGAACAAAACCACAGCTGTGAGTAGGACAAAATGATTTTCAAAGCCATTTTTGCTTCCATTCTACTAAATGATCTTAGTAATGACAATGTTCTCTGTGTTTCTAGCTGAGGGTGAGGGAAGGGCCTTATGTTGCTGAGCTGTCCACGTCGGCAAACCTTTGGTTTCCATGAATGTCTTGTCAGATGTAATGATGGCTTGCTAGTCTTAAGGATTCGCTCAGTGGCTGTATGTTTTCTTCAGGAACGTGGTGAGCTCCTATGAAGACATTCAGGTAAGGTGCTTTACAGACATGCTTTCTGAACACTGATTACCACTTTTTGCACACTTAGTAAAGTGATGAACTCTGTGTGTTGTGAATTATTTTCCCCATTCTGTTTCCAGGGTTGGCTGGAGCTTGGGAACAAGCAGCGAGCCTCCACAGCCACAGGCATGAACGACAAGAGCTCCCGATCCCACTCGGTCTTCACCCTGGGTATGACCCAGACCAAGGTGAACCTCGCCGGCCGGCCCTCTGTCTTTGTGTTTTAGTGTCACTGTCCAGTGCATCTTTACAATCTACCTCTAGGGAGTGTTACGGATACCAGTAACCTGTGTGTATCCTCCTCCTCTAGGGAGTGTTACGGATACCAGTATCCTGTGTGTATCCTCCTCCTCTAGGGAGTGTTACGGATACCAGTATCCTGTGTGTATCCTCCTCCTCTAGGGAGTGTTATGGATACCAGTATCCTGTGTGTGTATCCTCCTCCTCTAGGGAGTGTTACGGATACCAGTATCCTGTGTGTATCCTCCTCCTCTAGGGAGTGTTACGGATACCAGTATCCTGTGTGTATCCTCCTCCTCTAGGGAGTGTTACGGATACCAGTATCCTGTGTGTATCCTCCTCTAGGGAGTGTTACGGATACCAGTATCCTGTGTGTATCCTCCTCCTCTAGGCAGTGTTACGGATACCAGTATCCTGTGTGTATCCTCCTCCTCTAGGGAGTGTTACGGATACCAGTAACCTGTGTGTATCCTCCTCCTCTAGGGAGTGTTACGGATACCAGTATCCTGTGTGTATCCTCCTCCTCTAGGGAGTGTTACGGATACCAGTATCCTGTGTGTGTATCCTCCTCCTCTAGGGAGTGTTACGGATACCAGTATCCTGTGTGTATCCTCCTCCTCTAGGGAGTGTTATGGATACCAGTAACCTGTGTGTATCCTCCTCCTCTAGGGAGTGTTACGGATACCAGTATCCTGTGTGTGTATCCTCCTCTAGGGAGTGTTACGGATACCAGTATCCTGTGTGTGTATCCTCCTCTAGGGAGTGTTACGGATACCAGTATCCTGTGTGTGTATCCTCCTCCTCTAGGGAGTGTTATGGATACCAGTATCCTGTGTGTGTATCCTCCTCCTCTAGGGAGTGTTACGGATACCAGTATCCTGTGTGTATCCTCCTCCTCTAGGGAGTGTTACGGATACCAGTATCCTGTGTGTATCCTCCTCCTCTAGGGAGTGTTACGGATACCAGTATCCTGTGTGTGTATCCTCCTCCTCTAGGGAGTGTTACGGATACCAGTATCCTGTGTGTATCCTCCTCCTCTAGGGAGTGTTACGGATACCAGTAACCTGTGTGTATCCTCCTCCTCTAGGGAGTGTTACGGATACCAGTATCCTGTGTGTATCCTCCTCCTCTAGGGAGTGTTACGGATACCAGTATCCTGTGTGTGTATCCTCCTCCTCTAGGGAGTGTTACGGATACCAGTATCCTGTGTGTATCCTCCTCCTCTAGGGAGTGTTACGGATACCAGTATCCTGTGTGTATCCTCCTCCTCTAGGGAGTGTTACGGATACCAGTAACCTGTGTGTATCCTCCTCCTCTAGGGAGTGTTACGGATACCAGTATCCTGTGTGTGTATCCTCCTCCTCTAGGGAGTGTTACGGATACCAGTATCCTGTGTGTATCCTCCTCCTCTAGGGAGTGTTACGGATACCAGTATCCTGTGTGTATCCTCCTCCTCTAGGGAGTGTTACGGATACCAGTATCCTGTGTGTGTATCCTCCTCCTCTAGGGAGTGTTATGGATACCAGTATCCTGTGTGTGTATCCTCCTCCTCTAGGGAGTGTTACGGATACCAGTATCCTGTGTGTATCCTCCTCTAGGGAGTGTTACGGATACCAGTATCCTGTGTGTATCCTCCTCCTCTAGGGAGTGTTATGGATACCAGTATCCTGTGTGTATCCTCCTCCTCTAGGGAGTGTTACGGATACCAGTATCCTGTGTGTATCCTCCTCCTCTAGGGAGTGTTACGGATACCAGTATCCTGTGTGTGTATCCTCCTCCTCTAGGGAGTGTTACGGATACCAGTATCCTGTGTGTATCCTCCTCCTCTAGGGAGTGTTATGGATACCAGTATCCTGTGTGTATCCTCCTCCTCTAGGGAGTGTTATGGATACCAGTATCCTGTGTGTGTATCCTCCTCCTCTAGGGAGTGTTACGGATACCAGTATCCTGTGTGTATCCTCCTCTAGGGAGTGTTACGGATACCAGTATCTTGTGTGTGTCCTCCTCCTCTAGGGAGTGTTATGGATACCAGTATCCTGTGTGTATCCTCCTCCTCTAGGGAGTGTTACGGATACCAGTATCCTGTGTGTATCCTCCTCCTCTAGGGAGTGTTACGGATACCAGTATCCTGTGTGTGTATCCTCCTCCTCTAGGGAGTGTTATGGATACCAGTATCCTGTGTGTGTATCCTCCTCCTCTAGGGAGTGTTATGGATACCAGTATCCTGTGTGTGTATCCTCCTCCTCTAGGGAGTGTTATGGATACCAGTATCCTGTGTGTGTATCCTCCTCCTCTAGGGAGTGTTATGGATACCAGTATCCTGTGTGTATCCTCCTCCTCTAGGGAGTGTTATGGATACCAGTATCCTGTGTGTGTATCCTCCTCCTCTAGGGAGTGTTATGGATACCAGTATCCTGTGTGTATCCTCCTCCTCTAGGGAGTGTTATGGATACCAGTATCCTGTGTGTGTATCCTCCTCTAGGGAGTGTTACGGATACCAGTATCCTGTGTGTGTATCCTCCTCCTCTAGGGAGTGTTATGGATACCAGTATCCTGTGTGTGTATCCTCCTCCTCTAGGGAGTGTTACGGATACCAGTATCCTGTGTGTATCCTCCTCCTCTAGGGAGTGTTATGGATACCAGTATCCTGTGTGTATCCTCCTCCTCTAGGGAGTGTTACGGATACCAGTATCCTGTGTGTATCCTCCTCTAGGGAGTGTTACGGATACCAGTATCCTGTGTGTGTATCCTCCTCCTCTAGGGAGTGTTACGGATACCAGTATCCTGTGTGTGTATCCTCCTCCTCTAGGGAGTGTTACGGATACCAGTATCCTGTGTGTATCCTCCTCCTCTAGGGAGTGTTACGGATACCAGTATCCTGTGTGTATCCTCCTCTAGGGAGTGTTACGGATACCAGTATCCTGTGTGTATCCTCCTCCTCTAGGGAGTGTTACGGATACCAGTATCCTGTGTGTGTATCCTCCTCCTCTAGGGAGTGTTACGGATACCAGTATCCTGTGTGTATCCTCCTCCTCTAGGGAGTGTTACGGATACCAGTATCCTGTGTGTATCCTCCTCCTCTAGGGAGTGTTACGGATACCAGTATCCTGTGTGTATCCTCCTCCACCGTGTTGCATCTCCACCGTGTTGCATCTCCACCGTGTTGCATCTCCACCGTGTTGCATCTCCACTGTGTTGCATCTCCACCGTGTTGCATCTCCACCGTGTTGCATCTCCACTGTGTTGCATCTCCACCGTGTTGCATTTCCACCGTGTTGCATCTCCACTGTGTTGCATCTCCACTGTGTTGCATCTCCACTGTGTTGCATCTCCACTGTGTTGCATCTCCACCGTGTTGCATCTCCACCGTGTTGCATCTCCACCGTGTTGCATCTCCACCGTGTTGCATCTCCACCGTGTTGCATCTCCACCGTGTTGCATCTCCACCGTGTTGCATCTCCACCGTGTTGCATCTCCACTGTGTGCGAATACCCTTTCCTGTCGCCTTGTTGTCCAGGCTGCTGGAGGAGAGCCTGGGCGGAAACTCCAAGACGGCCATGATCGCCACCCTGAGCCCGCCAGGCAGCAACGTGGAGGAGAGCCTGAGCCCAGCGGTCACAGCAACGTGGAGGAGAGCCTGAGCCCAGCGGTCACAGCAACGTGGAGGAGAGCCTGAGCCCAGCGGTCACAGCAACGTGGAGGAGAACCTGAGCCCAGCGGTCACAGCAACGTGGAGGAGAACCTGAGCCCAGCGGTCACAGCAACGTGGAGGAGAGCCTGAGCCCAGCGGTCACAGCAACGTGGAGGAGAGCCTGAGCCCAGCGGTCACAGCAACGTGGAGGAGAGCCTGAGCCCAGCGGTCACAGCAACGTGGAGGAGAACCTGAGCCCAGCGGTCACAGCAACGTGGAGGAGAGCCTGAGCCCAGCGGTCACAGCAACGTGGAGGAGAACCTGAGCCCAGCGGTCACAGCAACGTGGAGGAGAACCTGAGCCCAGCGGTCACAGCAACGTGGAGGAGAGCCTGAGCACGCTGCGGTACGCCAAGCAGGCCCGCGGGATCATCAACGTGGCCAAGGTCAACGAGGACACCAACGCCAAGCTCATCAGAGGTCAGCCCCTCATCCCTCGCCCTCCCATACTGCCACCAATCTCTCTCTCTCTCTTTTTCTCATCCGTCCATCACCAGGTTCAGTTAACTAGCCATCTCAACTGTCATGAAGGTATTATTCAAAGGAAATTGCTACTCCACATTTCCTGTTCTTTTGGCGCTAGGGGGAGCTCTTGCAAAGGCTCTATTTTACACGGGAAGAGGAAACGGTGCAGAGGTTGTGACCATCTACCTTTTTTATGGTTTTAGTACTACTATATGTGTATTAAACAGAGGAGGCTGGTGGGAGGAGGTATAGGAGGACGGGCTCATTTGTAATTGCTTAAATGGAACTGTGTCAAACGTATGGGAACCCTGTTTGACTCCGTTGTATTTATTCCAGTCCATTACAATGAGCACATCCTCCTATAGCTCCTCCCACCAGCCTCCACTGGAATCAAAAATGTAGGTTACTGTTTGACAGCCATACATGTGATGTGACAAAAGCTCATACAAAATGGCACCTAACTTTTTTTTTTCTTATGTTTTAGCAGCAATTTAACAATGTAATTTGTGTGTGTCTTTGTTACTCGAGCTGAAAGCTGAGGTAGAGAAGTTACGGGCGGCTCAGATGAGCTCTCATGGCAACGAGCCGGAGAAGATGGGCCTCTTCCAGCAGGAGGTCTTGGCTCTGAAGAGCCAGCTGACGCAGCAGGAGAGGGAGATGGCCGAGGCTCACAGGTGACAACCATAAAATCTGCACACATCTTGTCCCGGGGAGGCTATGTGACAAAAAATACTACAACTGCAGTACTCAACTTGAATCTGATTCCTTCACCTCTTGTCAGTGCGTGGAGAGAGAAGCTGGAGCTGGCAGAGAAACACAAACGTGAGGAAACCGAAGAATTACAGGTCAGCTTATAACCGAACTAAAAGCGACCTTTATCTTCATAATCAGTGTTTCACTCTACTGTATCGACCTACCTTCCACATTCCTTTGGCACATTTCAGAATATCATTTCCCCTCCTAAATTCATCTGCTTCCCTCTCTTCTCCCCATCAGGAAGCGGACGTCACGTTTGCTGTGGACAACCGACTACCCAACTTGGTGAACCTGAACGAGGACCCACAGCTGTCGGTGATGTTGTTATACATGATTAAGGAGGGACAGACCGAGGTCGGCCAGCACAAGTCCAAGTCCCCCCACGACATCCAACTGTGGGTCCCTTATCGCCGACCACCACTGGTGAGAAGGACGGACCCACCACCACCTCAAAAACCATAGCCTCGTTTAGCCTTCTAATGACTCCTGGTTGTCTCACTTGTTGCTGCTTTTAAAAAAAAACATTCATATAGGAAACTCCCCCATTCCAGTACTCTTTTGTCATTCTTACATGTTTCAGTTTTGTTATGAATTGACTAACCAACGTCCTTTTCAGTGTCGTTTCCAATGTAAACGGTGAGGTCGGCATCACTCCCATGGAAAACGGCAAGACATTTGTCAACCTGGTCTCTGACACCACTGTCCTGCGTCTTGTACGTCTTGTCTTGAGTCTTGTATGTATTGTCTTGTACGTATTGTCTTGCGTCTTGTCTTGCGTCTTGTACGTCTTGTCTTGCGTCTTGTACGTCTTGTCTTGCGTCTTGTACGTCTTGTCTTGCGTCTTGTACGTCTTGTCTTGCGTCTTGTCTTGTCTTGCGTCTTGTACGTCTTGTCTTGCGTCAAAAACATATTTTCAAATGGTATGTTTTAATTTGTGGGCTGAGCAAGTAGCCGACAATGACCTACACAAATAATTACACTTCAATGTTACAATATCATATTTACATTGACTGTTTGGCGAGGGAGGAAATAAAACCTTTCTGCTCATTCTACAGAAGGAAAGGGTATTATTGTTAGCGATTTTGAACAGTCAGTCTACAGTTTACAGCCCTATAATATCAGTTAAATTATTTTGGGTAAATTCCATTTTCCCAGTTTTTTTTCTTTTTCAGTATTTCACTCATCTGATTTTATTTATATTTTCATGGGAAAAACTACAAACATTTGAACAGCCAAGTCCACAGTAGTGCTTAAACCACATTAGAACACCACTTTTGTCTTGATAAATTCCGCCTGAATTTTTGGGAGGTTGTAGTTGTCCTTTTAATAAAATTTAGCAAAAGACCATTGTTTGGCAAGCAGTAGTTTACACTGTACAACGGTGCAGTGTAGAGAGGAAGCGGCATTGGGAGATGGACCAGCAGCAGGTAGCCTCCAAGATGGAGGAGCTGCAGTCGGCCAAGGTGGAGCTGGAGCAGGAGGTGGACACGTCTCCACCTCCATATGGAGGCCCCGGCCGCACGGCGGGCCATGGCCAACCACGGTGTCCGGCAGGCCAAGGTGGTGGAGGCCCTCGAGGCAGAGAAGTGGAAGATCGACAAAGACCTCGAGGAGATGCAGAGGAAACTGCCGTTGAAAGAAAGCCGGACTCCGAGAAACAGTACACCATTGTTAGGGATTTTAATCTTCTGGGTCGTAATTCATGAGAAAACGGTCAGTGATAACCTGGCCCGCCCGTGAGGGAACTCGACCAGATCAGTGACAACCTGGCTCGCCCATGAGGGAACTCGACCAGGTCAGTGACAACCTGGCTCGCCCGTGAGGGAACTCGACCAGGTCAGTAACAACCTGGCCCGCCAGTGAGGGAACTCGACCGGATCAGTGACAACCTGGCTCGCCCGTGAGGGAACTCGACCAGGTCAGTAACAACCTGGCCCGCCCCTGAGGGAACTCGACCAGGTCAGTGACAACCTGGCCCGCCCCTGAGGGAACTCGACCAGGTCAGTAACAACCTGGCCCGCCCCCGAGGGAACTCGACCAGGTCAGTGACAACCTGGCCCGCCCCCGAGGGAACTCGACCAGGTCAGTAACAACCTGGCCCGCCCCCGAGGGAACTCGACCAGGTCAGTGACAACCTGGCCCGCCCCTGAGGGAACTCGACCAGGTCAGTAACAACCTGGCCCGCCCCCGAGGGAACTCGATCAGGTCAGTGACAACCTGGCCCGCCCCCGAGGGAACTCGACCAGGTCAGTGACAACCTGGCCCGCCCCTGAGGGAACTCGACCAGGTCAGTAACAACCTGGCCCGCCCCCGAGGGAACTCGACCAGGTCAGTGACAACCTGTCCCGCCCGTGAGTGAACTCGACCAGGTCAGTAACAACCTGTCCCGCCCGTGAGGGAACTCGACCGGATCAGTGACAACCTGGCTCGCCCGTGAGGGAACTCGACCAGGTCAGTAACAACCTGGCCCGCCCCTGAGGGAACTCGACCAGGTCAGTGACAACCTGGCCCGCCCCCGAGGGAACTCGACCAGGTCAGTGACAACCTGTCCCGCCCCTGAGGGAACTCGACCAGGTCAGTGACAACCTGGCTCGCCCGTGAGGGAACTCGACCAGGTCAGTGATAACCTGGCCTGCCCGTGAGGGAACTCGACCAGGTCAGTGACAACCTGGCTCGCCCGTGAGGGAACTCGACCAGGTCAGTGATAACCTGGCCCGCCCGTGAGGGAACTCGACCAGGTCAGTGACAACCTGGCCGTCGTGAGGGAACTCGACCAGGTCAGTGACAACCTGGCCGTCGTGAGGGAACTCGACCAGGTCAGTGACAACCTGGCCGTCGTGAGGGAACTCGACCAGGTCAGTGACAACCTGGCCGTCGTGAGGGAACTCGACCAGGTCAGTGACAACCTGGCCGTCGTGAGGGAACTCGACCAGGTCAGTAACAGTCGTTTCATACCACTAATACATATGACTTTAAAGAGCTGTATTTATTGTAGTGTGAATGTCGTCTATCTCAATCATGTTGTGTTATACAAATTAGTTACAGTAATCATGTTTTTTTTCATACAGTTTAGTTACAGTAATCATATATATATGATATATATATATCATATATGAAGCCATTTGGACAGCTGGTTAGCTGAGAGATTTATACTGCGTTCTCCCGCCCCGTCCGTCTCCCGTCAGTCTCCCGCTCGCAGTAAGAACAGTATGTCAGTCCTCTGTGGATTTTACCAGTGCTCATCTAATTTACAAAACACTTATTTGTGCATGAAAGGGGGCCGTTCCTGTCGTTTCTCATGAAGCTGAATACATGACCGGGGGTTAATTAAAATGTTTTCTCCCTCCCCAGGGGGACAGCAGCGCCTCTGAAGATGACGACGTGTTTTACGACCCCAATGATGAGTGGGAGCAAGATATATCTGCCTCCTCAACCGCCGCCTCCTTTTCACGGAGAAGGTACATTTCTAGTGTCTCCCCCAAATAGCACCCTATTCCCTCCAAGTGGCACCCTATTCCCTCCAAGTGGCACCCTATTCCCTCCAAGTGGCAAGTAGTGTACTTTGGGGACACAGACCTAGTCTCTCCTCTTTTCAGTGTCTCTGTCCTCGATTGACCCCAAGCACAAATGTGACAGAAGTTGGAACGAAATCGAACATGATGAATGTTGAAAAACCCTGTTTTTGAGGTGACCTCAAGAAAAGTCAAACATTTGAAACGCACTAATGTTGATATTTCCACAGTTTTATTTACTACTTGGCACGCCCTGGAAGTTCAATCTGTGGATATCTTCTTCCTCAATATGAAATAACCACACAATAATTTTTCACTAATTTCTTCACCCAGCCTCTGTTTTCATAATTTAATGCGTGTAGCTCCTAGAGTTCTATGTACCTATGTTTTCTCCAACCTCCGCTGCCCGCAAACCTTCAGGATACTATTTACCCTTTATCATTATTTTCCTTGTCGGCCATGTTTATGGGCCTGGTTGCTGACGGAGAGGAGGCCAAATGAAACTTGGCAGGCGTGTCTGTGGTTCTCTCTGTATGCCTGTCCTCTCCTCCATCTGCTCTGAGAAGATAGGACAGTTGAATGAGATGTGGCTGGTGCGTGGTGCCTGTCAATCATCATGAACTGCTTTAGACCGTTTGGGATTCATTCCAAGACACATTAGTAATGTGTTTTTAATTTTTTTTTTAGGAGCAGAATCCTGTTGAAGAGCAGGAGGATTTCAGGGCGTCTCTATGAAGTGCACCCTATTCAGAGCCTTCATTATAGCAACTTGTCACAGTCCTCTGGTCAGCGTGTGTGAGGGAAGGACTTTGGTAAAAAAAAAAAAGACAGACTACCACATATAGGACAGTATATCGTTAGCTGTTGGAAATCACTTCCTCATAGTCACATGGAGACTCCGTTATATTTCACCTAACTTGTCTGTCTTTGTTATGTTCCACGTCTGTTGTGGCCAAACCACCCTCTGCACCCAAACTCGTCAGACTCTGTCCTGCCGGGGATATGCAAAGATCTGATTGGTCAGACGGTAGGGCGGCTGCGCGAGTGTCATAGCCACGAGGAGAGCATGGCAGACAGGCTGACCTCTGCTGTGTGTACACGGCCGTGATGACCATCTCCGACCTGTATGACGGCCTGAATCGTTGCCAGTCAGGAGAACAGTAAGTCTGGAATGGGCTTTTGACATTATTTCATTTTTGTGCGTGAGCTGCGGCTCAATCCACCACATCTGTGGTAGAAGGTGGTCGGCGCGACAACGGTGTTTGCCACACATTGACACATCACGGAAATCAGTCTCCTCACAAGGACGTCTGTAGCGTCCAAACGGTTTGGCCTACAAACTAATATGACTCCTCTGTGGATGGGTGAGACTCTAATGAACATGTACATGTTGGTTGTTTTGGTCTAGGACGCCCGCAAGACTCGTCTGAAGGTACCAGTTTAAATGTTTTTATGGAAGTATACACTGAGTGACCATAGCTGACCAGGTGAAAGCTATGATCCCTTATTGATGTTGCTTGTTAAATCCACTTCAATCAGTGTAGATAAAAGGGGAGGAGTCGGGTTAAATGGAGACATTCTGAGGGTGAATGGGCAAGACGAAAGATTTACGTGCCTTTTGAATAGGGTGTGGTAGTAGGTGCCAGGTGCACCAGTTTGAGGCGAGAACTTCAACGCTGCTGGGTTTTTCCACGCAGTTCCCCCGTGTCTATCAAGAATGGTTCCACACCCAAAGGATATCCAGCCAACTTGACACAACTGTGGGAAGCATTGAATATCCCTTTGAGCATGGTGGAGTTATTAATTACAATTTAGATGGTGTATCAATCACCCTGTCACTACAAAGATACAGGCATCTTTCCTAACTCAGTTGCCAGAGAGGAAGGAAACCACTCAGGGATTTCACCACGAGGCCAATGGTGACGTTAAAACAGAGTTTTTAATGACTGTGTCAGGAGAAAACTGAAGATGGATCAACAACATTGCAGTTACTCCACAATACTAACATAATAGACAGAGTTTAAATAAGGATGCCTGTACAAAATAAAAAATATTCCAAAAACATCCTTTTTGTAATAAGGAACTAAATTAATACTGTAAAATAATGTGGCAAAGAAATACATTTTATGCCCTGAATACAACGCTGTGACTACACTTCATATTTTCAAGCATGGTGGTGGCTGCATCATGGTATGGGTATGCTTGTCATCGATTTAAGGACTGTGGAGTTTTCTGGATGATTTTATTATTTCATTTTTGTATGGAATAGAGCTAAGAACAGGCAAAATCCTAGAGGATAACCTGGTTGTCTGCTTTCCTACAGACACATTCACCTTTCAGCAAGACAATAACCTAAAACAAATATACACCGTTGTTGCTTTCCAGGACAAAATGGAGTGTTCCCCAGTGGCCTAGTTAGATTTTACTTACCTCCTTAAACCTATGGCAAGACTTGGAAAATGTTTTGTCTGGCAATGATCAACAATCAACTTGACAGAGCTTCCGTCAGGCCACTCTCCCATAAAGTCCAGATTGGTGAAGAGACTGTTGTCCTTCTGGCAGGTTATCCCGGTTATCCCGTCTCAGCCAAGGAACTATCAGAGTGGTCATTGGGTTCTTGGTCACCTCCCTGACCAAGGTCTTTGTTGCCTAGTTTGGTCGGACAGCCAGCTCTAGTCAGAGTCTGGGTAGTTCCATATCTTCTTCCCAATGATTGAGACCACTGTGCTCTCGGAAACTTTTCAACACTCTAGAAATTGTTTCATAACCTTCCCCATATATTTTCGTCAACACAATTCTATCTCTGAGATCTACGGTCAGTTCCTTGAACTTCATGGTACAGTTTCTACTCAGACATCCACTGTGGGACCTTTTTTTATATAGACAAACGGTTATTTCTAAATCCTGTCCAAACAATTGAATTGGCCACAAGTGGAGTCCAAGTTGTAGTGACTTGTCAAGGATGAGGAAAGGAAATTGGATGCACCTGAGCTCAATTTGGAGCGTCACAACAAAGGGGTATGAATACTTATGTAAATTAGATTTCTGTATTTCATTCTCAATACATCTCTAAAAACATGTTTTCACGTTGTCATGATAGGGTATTGTGTGGAGATGGGTGAGAGGGGGACAAACCTATATTTTAAAAAATTAAATTAAAAAATTGAATTTAGGCTGTCGTGCAACAAAATGTGGAATAAGTCAAGGGGTATGAATACTTTCTGAAGGCACTGGTTTTCTCCCTGCTCCTTTTGAAATACTAACCTGATTTTCATTTATTCTGTCTGTTCCAGTGTTTGAGGCTGAGGCACAGAGCCAGCTGGTGAAGGCCACTTCAGCCATCCAGAGAGCCGTGTTCATCGCCACGCACTGGGTGACCAGTGTCGATCCTGGAACCGGAACGCTCTACATTAATGCAGAGGAGCTCAAGACCCCAAGTCAAGAGAACGGGAGGCTACTTTCAGCTTCTCATCCAGGTTAAACAAGACCCCAAGTCAAGAGAACGGGAGGCTACTTTCAGCTTCTCATCCAGGTTAAACAAGACCCCAAGTCAAGAGAACAGGAGGCTACTTTCAGCTTCTCATCCAGGTTAAACAAGACCCCAAGTCAGGAGAACGGGAGGCTACTTTCAGCTTCTCATCCAGGTTAAACAAGACCCCAAGTCAGGAGAACAGGAGGCTACTTTCAGCTTCTCATCCAGGTTAAACAAGACCCCAAGTCAAGAGAACGGGAGGCTACTTTCAGCTTCTCATCCAGGTTAAACAAGACCCCAAGTCAAGAGAACGGGAGGCTACTTTCAGCTTCTCATCCAGGTTAAACAAGACCCCAAGTCAGAGAACGGGAGGCTACTTTCAGCTTTTCATCCAGGTTAAACAAGACCCCAAGTCAAGAGAATGGGAGGCTTTTCATGTTTCATCCAGGTAAACTACTGACCCCAATGTACTCTTGGAAAAAAGAGATTGTGATTTCATCCAGGTTAAACAAGACCCCAAGTCCAGAGAACCTACTTTCAGCTTCTCAGGTTAAACAAGATAAAGTTTTGAATTGAATAAATGTAGAACAAAGACCCTGTCACCCATCGGAGCCTTGAAATGATTCAGTAGAGTAGCAGCTGGATGTGGCTGTGCAACATACAGACAGCTTCTCACCAGGTTAAACAAGACCCCAAGTCAAGAGAACAGGAGGCTACTTTCAGCTTCTCATCCAGGTTAAACAAGACCCCAAGTTCATATGGTCCTTCTGTAGCTCAGTTGGTAGAGCATGGCTCTCATCCAGGTAACGCCAGGGTATGTGGGTTCAGCTTCTCATCCAGGTTACCAAGACCCATCAAGAGAATGTATGCAGCACATGACTGTAAGTCGGGAGGCTACTTTCAGATAAAACGTCTGTCAGGAAATGGCATATTATTCTATATTATTATTATTATTATTATTATTATTATTATTATTATTATTATTATTATTATTATTATTATTATTATTATTATTATTATTATTATTATTATTATTCCAGGTTATATGCACAAGACACAACATATGTACTTTGACTGGTTTAGTGCAAATCATTTCATGAGAATGAATTACAGTCAAATACATTCTAGAAAAGTCTCAGATTTTGTCATCCAGGTTTAACTCAAAGGTACGAGAAGACAAAATCCTTTCAGTTTGACACAAGAGAACTTACTGGCTCCATCAAAATTCACATCTGTTGATTGACAGGTTTTAGCTTTGGTTAAACAAGACCCCAAGTCAAGAGAACGGGAGGCTTTCACTGCTCGTATGGAAATGTCAAGAGAACTGGGTTAAACAAGGGGAACTTCTCAACCTTGAGTCAAATAAATATATACAAAAAGACCCAATCCAGTACCAGCACTAAACATACCCCAAGTCAAGAACCTTCTCCACCCTCAAGACCCCAAGTCCAGGATATTGTTTTGTTTTTTATTTTACCTTTATTTAACCAGGTAGGCTAGTTGAGAACACCTTTGATTTAAACAGGTAGGCCATAGTTGAGAACACCTTTATTTAACCAGGTAGGCAAGACCCTGACAACAGCCTTTATTTAAACAGGTAGGCTAGATTGGCTGTGCAACACCTTTATTTAAACAGGTAGGCTAGTTGAGAACACCTTTATTTAAACAGGTAGGCTAGTTGAGAACACCTTTATTTAAACAGGTAGGCTAGTTGAGAACACCTTTATTTAACCAGGTAGGCTAGTTGAGAACACCTTTATTTAAACAGGTAGGCTAGTTGAGAACACCTTTATTTAAACAGGTAGGCTAGTTGAGAACACCTTTATTTAACCAGGTAGGCTAGTTGAGAACACCTTTATTTAACCAGGTAGGCTAGTTGAGAACACCTTTATTTAACCAGGTAGGCTAGTTGAGAACAAATTATTTTATTTAACCAGGTAGGCAAACCCCATAGTTGAGAACACCTTTATTTAACCAGGTAGGCTAGTTGAGAACACCTTTCTCGGTTTAAACAGGTAGGCTAGTTGAGAACACCTTTATTTAACCAGGTAGGTTCTAGTTGAGAACACCTTTATTTAACCAGGTAGGCTAGTTGAGAACACCTTTATTTAACCAGGTAGGCTAGTTGAGAACACCTTTATTTAAACAGGTAGGCTAGTTGAGAACACCTTTATTTAACCAGGTAGGCTAGTTGAGAACACCTTTATTTAAACAGGTAGGCTAGTTGAGAACACCTTTATTTAAACAGGTAGGCTAGTTGAGAACACCTTTATTTAACCAGGTAGGCTAGTTGAGAACACCTTTATTTAAACAGGTAGGCTAGTTGAGAACACCTTTATTTAACCAGGTAGGCTAGTTGAGAACACCTTTATTTAAACAGGTAGGCTAGTTGAGAACACCTTTATTTAAACAGGTAGGCTAGTTGAGAACACCTTTATTTAACCAGGTAGGCTAGTTGAGAACACCTTTATTTAACCAGGTAGACTAGTTGAGAACAAGTTCTCATTTACAACTGCGACCTGGCCAAGATAAAGCAAAGCAGTTTGACACATACAACAACACAGAGTTACACATGAAGTAAAACAAACATACAGTCAATAATACAGTAGAAAAATAAGTCTATATACGATGTGAGCAAATGAGGTGAGATAAGGGAGGTAAAGGTTAACAAAAAAAAGGCCACAGTGGCGAAGTAAATACAATATAGCAAAAATATAATATGGCTTCACTTTCACAAATACTCAGAATACATTAAAATAAAAAGATTGTTTTAATTCATTAACCAATTATTTATTTAATGTCCATTTCCCGTGTGGTCCCCAGGGCTGTGACTCTGCGATCTCGTCCATGTTGAACAAGGCCCAGTGGTCAGTGTCTGGACTCGGCCCTGCAGGTCATCAGCTACCTGGCGGCTCCACGTGACCGAGCTGTGGGCCGAGGCCACAGGCAAGGTAACACTACGATACCACACCACATCGGTCTCTCACTTACCCTCTCTCTCTCTCGCACTCACTGTCTCTCTCTCTCTCTAGCGCTCCCCTCTCTCTCTCTCTAGCGCTCACCATTTATCTATAGGAGTTGTTTTGATATACTTTGAGAGGGATCATCAATGAAATGTAATGTAAAAAAATTTTAAAAAATAAACATTTTTAAAGCCATGAATGTCTCAATAACTTGCATAGGAGATAACTGTCTCTTTCATTACAATACCGTATTTCTTCAGAACACCTCTCTTTTCTCTTATCAACCATTCGTCTTCCAACAAGATACCATATGGTCTGTGTTTCTGGCAGGTTTTCTCCTCTTTCTCTCTCTCTTCCTCTCTTTCTCTTTCCACTGCTTTCTCTTTCATCTCTCTCTTTCTGAGCTTTCTCTTTCTCCTCTCTATCTCTATATCTTTCTCTATTTTCTCTCTCTCTCTCTTTTTTGCGATCCCCCTCTAGCCTCTTTTCCCCAGCTAGCTGTGGTCCTGTCTCAGTTAGGGGACCCCTGTAAGGGGTGCATTCTTTCTTCAGAGGAGGGCCTGACTATCTCCAAGGAGATGCTGAGTGGTAGCCGACCTACCCCAGGACTCCGCTACCTAGTCACCATTTATCTATAGGAGTTGTTTTGATATACTTTGAGAGGGATCATCAATGAAATGTAATGTAAAAAAAAAAAAAAAAAAACATTTTTAAAGCCATGAATGGCAACAATAACTTGCATAGGAGATAATCTGGAATATCATTACAATATTATTTCTTCAGAACACCTCCTAATTTTCTCTTATCAACCATTAGTCTTCCAACAAGATACCATATGCTCTGTGTTTCTGGCAGGTTTTGCAGAGCCTCATGTCGAAGATGCACGACCTGTCCTGCCCTCTCTATATCCACTGCCACATGACGGTGAGCACTGAGCAACACAAACCCAGCCAGCCCTGTCAGTCTTTTATCAGATTAGTAGCCCCTCCCACAGCCAGCCCTGTCAGTCTTTCTTCAGATTAGTAGCCCCTCCCACAGCCAGCCCTGTCAGTCTTTCTTCAGATTAGTAGCCCCTCCCACAGCCAACCCTGTCAGTCTTTCTTCAGATTAGTAGCCCCTCCCACAGCCAACCCTGTCAGTCTTTCTTCAGATTAGTAGCCCCTCCCACAGCCAACCCTGTCAGTCTTTCTTCAGATTAGTAGCCCCTCCCACAGCCAACCCTGTCAGTCTTTCTTCAGATTAGTAGCCCCTCCCACAGCCAGCCCTGTCAGTCTTTCTTCAGATTAGTAGCCCCTCCCACAGCCAACCCTGTCAGTCTTTCTTCAGATTAGTAGCCCCTCCCACAGCCAACCCTGTCAGTCTTTCTTCAGATTAGTAGCCCCTCCCACAGCCAACCCTGTCAGTCTTTCTTCAGATTAGTAGCCCCTCCCACAGCCAACCCTGTCAGTCTTTCTTCAGATTAGTAGCCCCTCCCACAGCCAACCCTGTCAGTCTTTCTTCAGATTAGTAGCCCCTCCCACAGCCAACCCTGTCAGTCTTTCTTCAGATTAGTAGCCCCTCCCACAGCCAACCCTGTCAGTCTTTCTTCAGATTAGTAGCCCCTCCCACAGCCAACCCTGTCAGTCTTTCTTCAGATTAGTAGCCCCTCCCACAGCCAACCCTGTCAGTCTTTCTTCAGATTAGTAGCCCCTCCCACAGCCAACCCTGTCAGTCTTTCTTCAGATTAGTAGCCCCTCCCACAGCCAGCTCGGTAAAGGGAAAGCTCTACTAAAAAGCTCTAGTCGGCCTTAACGCTACGGTCTCCCGTTGGGCCAGTCGTTCAGGTAAATAGATGCGTTGAATGAAAATGCCGTCCGTCAGAACCTTTTCACGTGCTTGTTTGCCGTTATCTGCTGTGCACAAACTATGGCCTTTGTCAGTGTTGATCATCGGCTGGAATAGACTCCCCTCCCGACTCCCCGTTGTCGTCAAACAGAAGGGACGGACAAAAACCAGACACGTTGAATCTCTGTGGGCCAGAGATGGTAGAGCCATGGTTTTCATGACAATGACACAAGTCTTGAAATTGTCATATGTTTTATAATGTCGTTGCAGTGAAACTATTTGATTGTGAGTGTTTCTGCACCACTGTAGTGGATGGAGGAAGGGCTTTAATAGGTTTGTCAGAGGAAACCGCTTAATTATAATCTTTTTCCAGTGTTTTTCCATATTGAATGGTTTGAAGTGCAAGGTTTCTCTGAATTGAATTGAAAACGGTCTTAGGTGGCAGGGGACGTGACGTGGAGCGTGACGTGGAGCGTGACGTGGAGCCCCGTTGGCTATTTATTAAAAAATAAAAAATTAGAGGCTTCATCTTCGTAGTGTAGATGTATTTTATTTTTTAATTTCTTCATTTTGAAGCCAAATTCCTCCAATTATACAGAAAATGTTGCCGTTCTAAAGCGAGTTTCCTGCAGTTCTCTGCATTTTGCCATGGCTAATGCTGTTATTTTGCTCAAACATAATACAAATAAAAACAGCTAAATTCATTGTTTTGGGAATTTTCCATTTATATTCTCCCAGACTGTATCTCTTAATTGTGTGATTTGTTACTTCTCAAAACAATATAGGTCCATTTGATCTTTTCTACATGCATATATCTGGTTTTAGTTGTTTGTTATTCCATCCCGATAATGTCTAAAAATAACTTTTGGACCGAGGCAGCCCGCCCATAGGCACCGAGGCAGCCCGCCCAAAGGCATAGAAAGCGTGTTTTACAGTGCCTTGCGAAAGTATTCGGCCCCCTTGAACTTGAATTGATACGGAGACTTGATTACACACAGTTGGATTGTATTTATCATCATTAGTCATTTAGGTCAACATTGGATCATTCAGAGATCCTCACTGAACTTCTGGAGAGAGTTTGCTGCACTGAAACTAAAGGGGCTGAATAATTTTGCACGCCCAATTTTTCAGTTTTTGATTTGTTAAGAAAGTTTGAAATATCCAATAAATGTCGTTCCACTTCATGTTTGTGTCCCACTTGTTGTTGATTCTTCACAAAAAAATACAGTTTTATATCTTTATGTTTGAAGCCTGAAATGTGGCAAAAGGTCGCAAAGTTCAAGGGGGCCGAATACTTTCGCAAGGCACTGTATTTGTGTGTATTTGTATGGTGGCTTCATAAAATGAATTTAGTCCTAAATGGACAATAAAGTATATTGTATCCCCTTAGAAAGGCACCATTTTCCAATAACATCAACTGTAAGGTTGTGTGTGTGTGTACAGGAGAGGGATGAAGGAGAGGAACGGTGAGGACCTTGATCCGTCACACCTGCACAGAGTGAAGAACACTGCAGCCAAACTGTTCCAGCTCAACAAGGCCATCGGGCAGCTCCACTCTGCTCTCTCTCTCGTCCTCCGAGGTACTCTCACAGTCTGGCCGTCGGGCAGCTCCACTCTGCTCTCTCTCTCGTCCTCCGAGGTACTCTCACAGTCTGGGCATCGGGCAGCTCTCTCTCTCGTCCTCCGAGGTACTCTCACAGTCTGGGCATCGGGCAGCTCCACTCTGCTCTCTCTCTCTCGTCTTCCGAGGTACTCTCACAGTCTGGGCATCGGGCAGCTCCACTCTGCTCTCTCTCTCTCGTCCTCCGAGGTACTCTCACAGTCTGGCCATCAGGCAGCTCCACTCTGCTCTCTCTCTCGTCCTCCGAGGTACTCTCACAGTCTGGCCATCGGGCAGCTCCACTCTGCTCTCTCTCTCTCTCTCTCGTCCTCCGAGGTACTCTCACAGTCTGGCCATCGGGCAGCTCCACTCTGCTCTCTCTCTCTCGTCCTCCGAGGTACTCTCACAGTCTGGCCATCGGGCAGCTCCACTCTGCTCTCTCTCTCTCTCATCCTCCGAGGTACTCTCACAGTCTGGCCATCGGGCAGCTCCACTCTGCTCTCTCTCTCTCGTCCTCCGAGGTACTCTCACAGTCTGGCCATCAGGGCAGCTCCACTCTGCTCTCTCTCTCTCTCGTCCTCCGAGGTACTCTCACAGTCTGGCCATCGGGCAGCTCCACTCTGCTCTCTCTCTCTCGTCCTCCGAGGTACTCTCACAGTCTGGGCATCGGGCAGCTCCACTCTGCTCTCTCTCTCGTCCTCCGAGGTACTCTCACAGTCTGGCCATCAGGCAGCTCCACTCTGCTCTCTCTCTCGTCCTCCGAGGTACTCTCACAGTCTGGCCATCGGGCAGCTCCACTCTGCTCTCTCTCTCTCGTCCTCCGAGGTACTCTCACAGTCTGGCCGTCGGGCAGCTCCACTCTGCTCTCTCTCTCTCTCGTCCTCCGGGGTACTCTCACAGTCTGGCCGTCGGGCAGCTCCACTCTGCTCTCTCTCTCTCGTCCTCCGAGGTACTCTCACAGTCTGGCCATCGGGCAGCTCCACTCTGCTCTCTCTCTCTCTCGTCCTCCGAGGTACTCTCACAGTCTGGCCATCGGGCAGCTCCACTCTGCTCTCTCTCTCTCTCGTCCTCCGAGGTACTCTCACAGTCTGGCCATCGGGCAGCTCCACTCTGCTCTCTCTCTCTCTCTCTCTCGTCCTCCGAGGTACTCTCACAGTCTGGCCATCGGGCAGCTCCACTCTGCTCTCTCTCTCTCTCTCTCTCGTCCTCCGAGGTACTCTCACAGTCTGGCCATCGGGCAGCTCCACTCTGCTCTCTCTCTCTCTCTCTCGTCCTCCGAGGTACTCTCACAGTCTGGCCATCGGGCAGCTCCACTCTGCTCTCTCTCTCTCGTCCTCCGAGGTACTCTCACAGTCTGGCCATCGGGCAGCTCCACTCTGCTCTCTCTCTCTCGTCCTCCGAGGTACTCTCACAGTCTGGCCATCGGGCAGCTCCACTCTGCTCTCTCTCTCTCGTCCTCCGAGGTACTCTCACAGTCTGGCCATCGGGCAGCTCCACTCTGCTCTCTCTCTCTCGTCCTCCGAGGTACTCTCACAGTCTGGCCATCGGGCAGCTCCACTCTGCTCTCTCTCTCTCGTCCTCCGAGGTACTCTCACAGTCTGGCCATCGGGCAGCTCCACTCTGCTCTCTCTCTCTCTCGTCCTCCGAGGTACTCTCACAGTCTGGCCATCGGGCAGCTCCACTCTGCTCTCTCTCGCGTCCTCCGAGGTACTCTCACAGTCTGGCCATCGGGCAGCTCCACTCTGCTCTCTCTCTCGTCCTCCGAGGTACTCTCACAGTCTGGCCATCGGGCAGCTCCACTCTGCTCTCTCTCTCTCGTCCTCCGAGGTACTCTCACAGTCTGGCCATCGGGCAGCTCCACTCTGCTCTCTCTCTCTCTCGTCCTCCGAGGTACTCTCACAGTCTGGCCATCGGGCAGCTCCACTCTGCTCTCTCTCTCTCTCGTCCTCCGAGGTACTCTCACAGTCTGGCCATCGGGCAGCTCCACTCTGCTCTCTCTCTCTCTCGTCCTCCGAGGTACTCTCACAGTCTGGCCATCGGGCAGCTCCACTCTGCTCTCTCTCTCTCTCGTCCTCCGAGGTACTCTCACAGTCTGGCCATCGGGCAGCTCCACTCTGCTCTCTCTCTCTCGTCCTCCGAGGTACTCTCACAGTCTGGCCATCGGGCAGCTCCACTCTGCTCTCTCTCTCTCTCTCTCTCTCGTCCTCCGAGGTACTCTCACAGTCTGGCCATCGGGCAGCTCCACTCTGCTCTCTCTCTCTCTCGTCCTCCGAGGTACTCTCACAGTCTGGCCGTCGGGCAGCTCCACTCTGCTCTCTCTCTCTCTCTCCCTCCGAGGTACTCTCACAGTCTGGCCATCGGGCAGCTCCACTCTGCTCTCTCTCTCTCTCTCTCGTCCTCCGAGGTACTCTCACAGTCTGGCCATCGGGCAGCTCCACTCTGCTCTCTCTCTCTCTCTCGTCCTCCGAGGTACTCTCACAGTCTGGCCATCGGGCAGCTCCGCTCTGCTCTCTCTCTCTCTCTCTCGTCCTCCGAGGTACTCTCACAGTCTGGCCATCGGGCAGCTCCGCTCTCTCTCTCTCTCTCTCGTCCTCCGAGGTACTCTCACAGTCTGGCCATCGGGCAGCTCCGCTCTCTCTCTCTCTCTCTCTCGTCCTCCGAGGTACTCTCACAGTCTGGCCATCGGGCAGCTCCGCTCTCTCTCTCTCTCTCGTCCTCCGAGGTACTCTCACAGTCTGGCCATCTCCGCTCTCTCTCTCTCTCTCGAGGTACTCTCACAGTCTGGCCATCGGGCAGCTCCGCTCTCTCTCTCTCTCTCTCTCGTCCTCCGAGGTACTCTCACAGTCTGGCCATCGGGCAGCTCCGCTCTCTCTCTCTCTCTCTCTCGTCCTCCGAGGTACTCTCACAGTCTGGCCATCGGGCAGCTCCACTCTCTCTCTCTCTCGTCCTCCGAGGTACTCTCACAGTCTGGCCATCGGGCAGCTCCGCACTCTCTCTCTCTCTCTCGTCCTCCGAGGTACTCTCACAGTCTGGCCATCGGGCAGCTCCACTCTGCTCTCTCTCTCTCTCGTCCTCCAAGGTACTCTCACAGTCTGGCCATCGGGCAGCTCCACTTTGCTCTCTCTCGTCCTCCGAGGTACTCTCACAGTCTGGCCGTCGGGCAGCTCCACTCCTCTCTTTCTCGCCGTCCGAGATAATCAGAGTCTAGCAATCAGGCAGCTGCTCTCTCTCTCTCACTCGCCCTCCGACGTACTCAGTCTGGCCAGCAGGCAGTTCCACTTAGCTCTCGCTCTCTCTGATCAGAGTATGTGAACCTCGTGGTTGGAAATCTCACCCCAGTCTTTTCCAAACCGCTCCTCGCTCAAAGGAAGTAAAAAAACAACTTCCGCTCCAAATTTGCTCCATTCGTTAAAATCACAATTTAACCATCGTCCATCTATTTTTGTGACTACCTGAACCTACCATTTTGGTTTTGAAGTATTGAAACTGAACCATATGAATGGAAAGAAAAGTATTTGAATAAACATGAAACAGTGAATATGAGAAGAGCACATTATTTGAAATAGACTACATGTCATATTAAACAGCATATAAACACTATAAATAGACTACATGTCATATTAAACAGCATATAAACACTATAAATAGACTACATGTCATTAAACAGCATATAAACACTATAAATATACTACATGTCATTAAACAGCATATAAACACTATAAATAGGTCACATGTCATATTAAACAGCATATAAACACTATAAATAGACTACATGTCATTAAACAGCATATAAACACTATAAATAGGTCACATGTCATATTAAACAGCATATAAACACTATAAATAGACTACATGTCATTAAACAGCATATAAACACTCTAAATGGGTCAGGAGCCAGACAGGGAACCTAATTATTTGGGCTATATTATTAACCTATTATTAACCTATTTCAAGGCTATAGCCTACAAAGAAATGCATTTGCGAACACAACACACTAAGCTGGCAGGGACACTGGGCTTGGCAGCATTTTAGACATTTTGTTCTATTAAATCATTATAGTCAACAAAGTGGGCATATAGGCTGTAAAAATGAAACGGGAAAATTCCTTTTATTATGCGCTGTGCTTTTAATTTTTAAAAATAAATTTGTAACGCGAGTTTGGTCAGAGTCTGTGGCGTCAGGCTCTCATACGATGTTAGAGGCCAGCAGTGGGGAGAACCCTCTCTACGCTTCCACAGCCACTGGGGGTGCTAAACACCCTTCTATTCTACCCTTCTTATCGTTCTGTAGGTGTAGTGTAGCCTAATGGTTGTTTGGGAGGGGGATAACCCTATCAAAACACAAAGCACCTTGAAAGTGGGAAATGCCAGGCCTAGTGGGCCAAAATCATTGTTAGCCTATTATATATAGATAGTAGAATGTAAATCAACACAAGTTAAAAAAATAAAATAAAAATTAATAAGAGGTCAAATAGTTTTGTGCAAAAAAAGTATTTATTCAATGACACTTGGCTACCCACCTCGTTCCTTTCCGTTAGCATGTCCACGTAGGAAGTACACCATCATGCTTTCAGGATACGTGTATTTTCAGAACCCACAATGGCTCTTTAGTTGTGGACACATCACCACGCTCCATCTCTTGCTCTGTGTGTTTTATCAGTTTCTTTATGAAGATATTTCGTGAACTTCGTGACAGTAACTAAATCAAAGGGCTATTAGCAGCACACAAGTGGACCACAAATGCATGCTGGGCCGGGAATGCCCTGAGCTGGTGACCGTGAGCGCTACTGGAGTGAAATTGAAGCGGGTGAGAAGACCGACACTCCAGCCTTTTGGGGAATCTCGCTCCTCACTTCAGTCAAATAGTCTGATACTGATCCCATCTGCTCTCTCCCTCCCAAGTACCTTGTTTGGACTAGGAGAGAAAAGGCGACAGGTTTCCTCAGTATTACCCCCAAAACATAAAGGCCATTGTCTAAGATGTAACTGACTTATATACCTTATTTTCCTTGTATTTATTTCATTGTGACTTCAACTTAGGTGCTGGAAAGGTTTGAGCAATTATATATTCTTATCAACCAGTAACCTTCAAAGGAAGGAGACAAGAGAAAGATGATGATTTTTGTGGACTGTAGGGACCCAGACAGATGAAATGACCAGTAAGTTGGATGCGTGTGTGTGTCTATAAATGTAATATATTATATAAAGAATGTTGTTTCCGTGCCCAGGTAAAGTGACACCAGCCTCATCGCCTGCCGAGAAACTGTCTTCTCGTACAAGACCATCGACGAGGTCATCAACAGCCTCCCCAGTGGCGCCAACAACTTCAGCCTCCGTCTGCCCTGCGTGCAGACCGTCATGGCGGCCCGGGATGAGCTCCACGCTGCCCTGCAGTCCCCGAGTAACGTCTTCAACCCCCAGGGACATAAGGAGGAGAAGACAGGGTATTTTGGTTCAGAGAAAAAGCTTAGTAGAAATGAGTCTGGTGAAGGAGGGGCCCATGGTGGCTTCAGTGAGTGAAGAATGAACAGAGGAGCCCCTAAGATAGTTTATTCTCTCTCTTCTTCGTCTGACGATGATGATGTGTGATGGGTTTGAGGCGCGATGAGCTGATCCGAGTCGTGTTTCTGTAGGGATGTAACTGCAAAAAAAAAAAAAACTGGTAAATGGGGAAGTAGTGAGATCTGAACTTGTCCAATAAGGAACACTTGTTTTTTTGGTTTCTGTTGCAAAACATTTTGCTAAGGTGTACCCTAATGAACATGACCCAGATGATCAATGTAAAAAAAAAGAGATACTGGTTCAATGCCATTGATAGAAAGAACCTACAGTGAGAATGTTTACTTCAACGGTCTATTCAATTGTACTAAAACCCAAGGTTCCCTGTTATATATATATATATAATAATATATATAAAATATATGCCATTTAGCTGACGCTTTTATCCAAAGCGACTTACAGTCATGTGTGCATACATTCTACGTATGGGTGGTCCCGGGAATCGAACCCACTACCCTGGCGTTACAAGCGCCATGCTCTACCAACTGAGCCACAGAAGGACCATGCTTTATTTGGGCCATTAAAGATTTAATTAGATTGTAAAGTACTTGGTAATTAAATTGTACCGCAGTGGATTTGTTTGCCGTTTTGGTTAGATCTTCTCATTCTTGGTTCCTTTTATGTGTAAGCGTCTGTTTTTCATATTGTTGCATTAAAACATATGGAGGTGAAGGCACAACTTACTGTAGCTCACTCAAAGCGGTTAGAGGTGTTATGGTCAGGCTATCCTTGGGAGGCTATCAGTGCGTCAACTATATTCACTTAACCTTGCACAAAGTCATTTTTGGCTTCTCATTCATGAGACTTTTTTTGTCTCTTGGTAAAGATTTTGATACCTCACAATCGATGTCACATTACGAGCGAGGACAATACATTAATATTTCTCTACTTGTGTTTATCTTTTTCTCCTGGACTCCATAAATGTGTTTTTTAGTATCCTGAAATGTATGGATATTTGTGCAATAGCTACAGTAGTAAGTAAAGATCATTATGTCTCTCTGTCGAGCACTAGAAACCCCCGTACATTACTCCTCTCCCGCTCCCAGGTTCTGCATCACTTCATAAATGCCGATTTCACTTGAGGTTCCCTCAAGTCTATGAAATGTACATTGAACGAAGATTATTTCAGGGTTACAAACAACGCCATGAACCTGTTTATGTTTAGAAAAATGTGGCGCAGGAGGACAAATTTATAAATATTTAAATCATCTTCGAAGGCTGAAGAAAACGCACAAACTTTGGACACCATCCATTTACTCAACCTTGGGTAGGTGGAAACTTTAACGTTTAAGATAAATTACTCAAAAAGTAACGTCAGAATTCCATATCTGGACATGTAGCTTGTGCCTTTGCAACTTAAATGTATATTTAATTAGATTGCCTAAGCCTTATAGACATTCGATATAAAACGTTCCCAGCAGTCCGTGTAGCTCTGCTATCACCATTGAGACCGTGTCTGTGCCCTTGATCTAGGTCGGGCAAAACTAAACATGGCGGTGTTCGCTTTAGCAATCTCACTGGAATAAAAAAAAAACCCATTCGTTATTATTGAAAGAGATTGTGATATCACACAACTCAAAATATGGCTACTTAATGTTAGATCCCTCACGTCCAAGACAGTTATAGTCAATGAACTAATCACTGATCATAACCTTGATGTGATTGGCCTGACTGAAACATGGCTCCTCCTGGTTACACCAGTGACTACATTCCCCCGCACATCCAGCAAAGGTGGAGGTGTTGCTAACATTTACAACAGCAAATGTCAATTTAAAGAAGAGAAAATTACTTTCTGTCCATTGAGCTTCCAGTCATGAATTCTATGCAGATTTTTCAATCACTTTTTATAGCTAGTGTTTACAGGCCTCCTGGGCCTTATACAGCATTTCTCACTGAGTTCCCTGAATTCCTATCGGACCTTGTAGTCATGGCAGACCATATTCAACATTTTGGTGACTTCAATATTCACATGGAAATTCCACAGACCCACTCCAAAAGGCTTTCGGAGCTATTTCCACAGTCATTACCCTGGATCTAGTTTGTCCCGTGGAATAAATATTGTGGATTTAAATGTTTTTCATGCTCGCTTCCAGTCAAGCAACACTGAAGCTTGCACGTGAGCAAGACCTTTTAAACAGGTCAACATTCACAAAGCATCGGGCCAGACGGATTAGCGACCAACTGGCAAGTGTCTTCACTGACATTTTCAACTTCTGCCTGACCGAGTCTGTAATACCTACGTGTTTCAAGCAGACCACAATAGTCCTTGTGCCCAAGGAAGCGAAGGTAACCTGCCTAAATGACTACAGACCTGTAGCACTCACATCCGTAGGTAACCTGCCTAAATGATTACCGCTCCGTAGCACTCATGTATGTAGCCATGAGGTGCTTTGAAAGGGTGGTCATGGCTCACATCAACACCATTATCCCAGAAACCCTAGACCCACTCCAATTCGCATACTGCCCTAGCAGATCCACAAATGACACAATCTCAATCGCACTCCACACTGCCCTTTCCCAACTGGACAAAAGGAACACCCATGTGAGAATGCTGTTCATTGACAACAGCTCAGCGTTCAACACCATAGTACCCTCAAAGCTCATCACTAAGCTAAGGACCCTGGGACTAAACACCTCCCTCTGCAACTGTATCCTGGCCACCTGGTTGTGCTGCTGCTCCAGTTTCAACTGTTCTGCCTGCGGCTATGTAACCCTGATCTGTTCACCGGACATGCTACCGTGTCCCGGACCTGCTGTTCAACTCTCTCTCTACTGTTGTTTTGACCTCTGAATGCTTGGCTAAGAAAAGCCAACTACCATTTACTCTTGAGGTGCTGACCTGCTGCACCCTCTACAACCATTGTGATTATTAATATTTGACCCTGCTGGTCATCGATGAACATTTGAACATCTTGGCCATGTTCTGTTATCTCCACCAGGCACAGCCAGAAGAGGCCACCCCTCATAGCCTGGTTCCTCTCTAGGTTCTTGCCTTCTATGGAGTTTTTCCTAGCCACCGTGCTTCTACACCTGCATTGTTTGCTGTTTGGTGTTTTAGGCTGGGTTTCTGTTCAGCACTTTCTGACATCGGCTGATGTAAAAGTGCTTCATAAGTACATTTGATGGATTGATTTATTTCTTATGGAGGATTGACAGTTTAATTTATAATAATGAATATTCACACTCAACTCACCATTGTTTGATGTGTGGACCTCTAACCATCTTTGAAAGTTGACATTTCTACTTTATTCACATTTTAGTACATTTATCAGATATTTAAATGTATGCTTTGTCTCAACCAATGGCAGGCACAACAAAAACACTTCATGTGAATAGGGCCTAAGCTAGAACGTCTGAACATGAATGAAAAATCTGAGTTTGTGCATTTTTTTACAATTTTACGTTATAGCCTAAAAAATGTTTTTATTATTTTTATTATGACAACCCTGTTTTTGTAAGCTTCCTAATGATATGACTCAACCTTTTGTATATTTTTTTCAGTGATGAAAACATGGATGTCTCATGGTATGGTGGGCAACAATAAGTCAACTTTGAGCATCTTTATCTCTTATGGTACGATCCCACGTGTAGACGGGTTGTAAAAGTAAATACTTGTTGTGACCAGATAACAAGGAAAATGTGTATTTTTCATGACGTCTTGATGTTGTCGTGAAAATACGTCTTTAATCAGTTTGTTGTATTCTGGTTATACAGTATGACCAGTTTACAACCAGAAAATCCCATTTAGGAAATATGTGAAAAGGGCAGTTAACCCACTGTTCTTAGGCCGTCATTGAAAATAAGAATATGTTCTCAATTGACTTGCCTTGTTAAATGAAGGTAAAATAAAATAAAATGTTTGTGGTTTTAAATATGCTCAGATTGTAGCAGTTGCTTCTTTACTTACTAAGAAGTTGATGTACACTACCAGTCAAAAGTTTGGACACACCTACTCATTCAAGGGTTTTTCTTTACTTTTACTATTTTCTATGTTGTTGAATAATAGTGAAGACATCAAAACTATGAAATAACACTTATGAAATCATGTAGTAACCAAAAAAGTGTAAACAAATATATAGATTTTATATTTGAGATTCTTCCAAGTAGTCACCCTTTGCATTGTTGACAGCTTTGCACAGTCTTGGCATTCTCTCAACCAGCTTCATGAAGTAGTCATCAGGAATGCATTTCAATTGACGGGTGTGCCTTGTTAAAAGTTCATTTGTGGAATTTCATTCCTTAATGCGTTTGAGCCCATCAGTTGTTTTGTGACAAGGTAGGGGTGGTATACAGAAGATTGCCCTATTTGGTAAAAGACAAAGTCCATATTATGGAAAGAACAGCTCAAATTAGCAAAGACAAACGACAGTCCATCATTAGTTTAAGACATGAAGGTCAGTCAAAATTTCTGCAAAGAAACCACTACTAAAGGACACCAATAAGAAGAAGAGACTTGCTTGGGCCGATGAGCAATGGACGTTAGACCGGTGGAAATCTGTCCTTTGATCTGAATAGTCCAAATCTGAGATTTTTGATTTCAACTGCTGTGTCTGTGAGACGCAAAGTAGGTGAACGGATGATTTCAGCATGTGTAGTTCCCACCATGAAGCATGGAGGAGGAGGTGTGATGGTGTAGGGGGTACTTTGCTGGTGACACTATCAGTGATTTATTTAGAATTCAAAGCACACTTAACCAGCATGGCTACCACAGCATTCTGCAGCCATACGCCATCTCATCTGGTTTGTTCTTAGTGGGACTATCATTTGTTTTTCAACATGACCCAAAACCCACCTCCAGGCTGTGTAGATGTGTGCTGCATCAGATGACCTGGCCTCCACAATCACCCAACCTCAACCCAATTGAGATGGTTCGGGATAAGTTGGACTGCGGAGTGAAGGTAAAGCAGCCAACAAGTACTCAGCATATGTGGGAACTCCTTCAAGACTATTGGAAAAGCATTCCTCATGAAGCTGGTTGAGAGAATGCCAAGAGTGTGTAAAGCTGTCATCAAGGCAAAGGGTGGCTAATTTGAAGAATCTAAAATATATTTTGATTTAACACTTTTTTGTTTACTACATGGTTCCATATGTGTTATTTCATAGTTGTGATGTCTTCACTATTATTCTACAGCGTAGAAAATAGTAAACATGAAGAAAAAGCCTTGAATGAGTAGGTGTGTCCAAAAATTTGACTGCTACTGTATATGTATACACTCATGAAGTATTGATTTCTCTCTCCCTCCCAGGTCTGCCAGTGCTGATAGTCACTGTTATTTTCTGTTAATTACTGATGTCCCCTTTAAGGATGGAGCACCCATGGTCATGCGCAGTGTTGTTCTATGTTATTCTGGTACTAACTCGTTTGAGTAAATGTGAAGCTCCAGTTCAATTGCTTGTAATTCAGAGTCTTTCCCATTACATAAATAAGTACTAAGTGTTAAGCCACTACAGTCACCATCGCCTCTGCCTTAAGGAAGTATTCTGCTGATGGCCATTGTTGGCTCCGTGTGCACAACGGGGTCATCTGAGAATTCTCAGGTCCCTCCCATCACCTTCACCATTATGGTGAACACTCAACCATTACCCAAAGTACCCTGCAACCATTTTCGGATATTATTCCCCCAACATTCCCATAGTATTTCTCAGGCACTAACATAACGTTTATTTGTGTTCTCTGGTCATGTAAACATCATGGTTCTGACCTGTGTGGTGGTCATTACCATCTCCACGTTGAAGAGGAGGTCTATAATGCTGCCCATGATGGACGGCGGTCCTGTGGAACTGGCCTACGTGCAGATCAGGTAGTCACCACACAGGGGCACCATTTCACTACCATTACTATTACTGCTGTTACAATACTTAGACAGTTACTTTCACATACATTTAAAGTAAGTATTCATATATATCTATATATATAGAGTTTTTTTTGTTTGTTGAAAAGACAAGTAGTTCAATATTTTTATGCATTTGGAAATAGAGTTGTGAAAGTATTTTGAAAAACTCAAATACACTCCCATGCATTTTAACCTAGGTATTTGAAAACATCTAGTATTTGAGCATTCCGATCAAATAGAATTTGGTGTCCCAGTTCTGTTCCAGTATTTGCTCCATCCTTCTACAGAATATTTGATATCTTTTAAAATGTAGGCTTAGTGGATAGTGTGTAAGGGTTGGTGTTTTTTCCTGCGTTGTTTTGTTTCACTGTATATAATACAGTGAAATATGAGTGTACTCTGTCCAAGGCTGCTTCTATCATTTTTATAGACTGGTCGTTGTCACTTAACACCTTGTTGCCATTTTGATTTTGTGACATGAGTTTGAATGATACCTACGGTAAATACAGTATATTATCTATTCCCTGAAGTGCTGTTGACTATCGATCAGAGGGGAAATCATTTCAACGCAGAAACGTTATTCCTGCAACTCGGCTGCACGGGTCACAATAGGAACTCTGTGGAGGGGTATGTTGGCGTTGACTCCCGATGGCAGTCCGGGCGGTAACTAAAACACATTCCTCCGCTGAATAAACTAGAGCCCTTGCCCACCCCACAGCTGGTGCGTTTTAGCGGCCACCTGAACTGGAAGTTAATTTCATCGTAAACAGAATTAGGGAGTGATGGACGGGGAGTTTCAGTGTGAGATGCTTGGGTTGGGTGGGTAATGGGGAAACTGTGTCTCCTAGCAGGGTGCCCAGTCCTTGATTTTGTGTCAAGTGGCTTGTGTTTGCTTTCTCTCAGGACTGCTGTGAAAGCGTTGTTGGTGCTACTGCCAATCCTGGGCCTGAACTGGCTCTGTGTCATCCTGGTGCCCTTCTCCTTAGGCATGGCCTATATGTCTTCATCCTCCTGAACTCACTGCGTGTACGGGCCGCCACGTACTCTAATCTAAAAAAAACTTGACTTCCTTCTCGCTGTCTTTCTCTCACTCTGTTCTCTTTCTCGCTTTTTCCCATTCTCTCTCTTTCTGTCTTTCTTCCATTCTCTCTCTTTCAGTTGTTCTTTCACTCCTTCTCCGCTCTCCCTCTCTCCTTTCTCTCTCTTTCTCCTATATATTTTTGTCTTTCTTTTCCTCTCCCCCTCTGCACTCTCGTTCACTGAGAACACCACCTCTTTCAATGTGTTATACAAGAATGGCTGTATTGGGCTGTGTGATTATTCACTATAGGCCTATTTCAATGGAAGCCTACCCAGTAGAGGTACAAACTGTGTTGTGGATGTTGATTGGGGAATTTACAGGGATTGCAAGACCACTAGTCACCAATGGAAGACGAACTGACCCAAGTTTCAGTTGAGACTGTTGTTCTTTGAACGGCCTCTGTTTTTGTGTGTGAATATAATGTGGTGCTGTGTTTGAACCAAACTCCCAGATGAAACGAGGAAAAAAAGACACGCAATCAATATTTGTGGGAAATAATGTTTTTTTTTTTTTTTTGAAGGACTCCTTCATAAACATCCCATTTTCTTCTTCTGTTAAATCAGAAAGCTTTTCCATTATACATTCTCGTGATTCTCTTATTCTCACCCTGAAAGAGAGCAACAAACTCTCAAGGTTTCAGTTTGTATTTCTTGGAGACAAGGTTGACTTTGACAGGAAATGAGTAGCGCTCTGCTTGTGTTAAACAGGTGCTAGTGTTTATAAATGAAAGTGCAAATGTACAAAATCGTTTCATGAGATACTGCAACATTTACAGGCTGGCATTTTGATTGGCAGTTGTGTTCTTGTTTTTTTCCTTTGTCATTAAATACATGTTGGTGAAAATAATTGTTATAAAAAATATACATTTTTATTTTATTTTTTTATTTAAGTGAATAATTTGCAGTTTTCAGTCAAATTTACCACAGCCTGATATTGGATTCAGTATTTTATTATACAGTGAAATAAGGTATTTTGTTAGGTTTTATCGGGTATTGTGCCCAGGACTTAATTCCAGTGTAACTGAATTTATCTTGCTTGGCTGTGAGAGAGAAGAGTTATTCTCTGATTGCAGTCTACCCTGGTGTGCGGTCTACCCCGGTGTGCAATAATCACACTGCTCACATCCCTGCTTGGAAATTTGTAGTCATCTTTAATCAATGGTCTCTTTAATTGAGCCGTATATTTAACAAGAAATCAATAGAGATTTAGCCCTAGTCAGATCATTAAGAAAGCTCTCTCTCTCTCTCTCTCTCTCTCTCTCTCTCTCTCTCTCTCTCTCTCTCTCTCTCTCTCTCTCTCTCTCAAACTGTGAATAGTTCTGTTTCTCCCACATCAATAAATTGTGTTGTCACAACAATAATTCATGCAGACTCAGTTGGCTCTATAACAGGACTATTAGTTGGGATGGAGTCGTTAGCTACTGTAGACGGCTGTTACTTTCACAGTACAGTTGAAACACAATTTCCTCTGAGTTTCTCCGGTAAGTCCTGCTATAGAGCTAAGTGAATATGGCAGGTAGCCTAGTGGTCCTCTACAGGTTCGGTGTCCCCACCCGCGGGACGGTTGAGCTAATGTGATTAGTCGGAATAGGTAAGACATGTCTCATAATCCTTTCAGTTTTCAAATCAATTTAAATTGGCTATTTTGGTTATTGGCCTTAGTTTCCTGGCAGATGACCTTGGTTCCCTGGCAGGTGACCTTGGTTCCCTGGCAGATGACCTTGGTGGCCTGGCAGAGCGGGTACCTCTTGAAGGCAAATGGCCTTCCCTCTAAAATCTCGAAATTCCAGGCCTGATAGCAAGGCTCTATAGCATATTCAGTTAGCTCTATAGCCTATTCAGTTAGCTCTATAGCATATTCAGTTAGCGCTGTAGCAGGGCTCTATAATAGCATATTCAGTTAGCTCTATAGAATATTCAGTTAGCTCTATAGCAGGGCCCTATAGCACATTCAGTTAGCTCTATAGCACATTCAGTTAGCTCTATAGAATATTCAGTTAGCTCTATAGCTGGGCCCTATAGCACATTCAGTTAGCTCTATAGCACATTCAGTTAGCTCTATAGCATATTCAGTTAGCTCTATAGCTGGGCCCTATAGCACATTCAGTTAGCTCTATAGCACATTCAGTTAGCTCTATAGCATATTCAGTTAGCTCTATAGCTGGGCCCTATAGCACATTCAGTTAGCTCTACAGCATATTCAGTTAGCGCTATAGCATATTCAGTTAGCTCTATAGCAGGGCTCTATTACAGGGCTTTATAGCAGGGCTTTAAGCAGCCAAAGACACTATCCTAGTCTTGTTAACAACCCATATTAACAACCCATACAAATGGTGTTTTCCCGCTTATTGCATTTTAGAATATTTGCTTTTATATCGTACTGCGTGAGCAATGTGCGTGAGCACGGTGCTCATTGCTGCGAGTATAATGTGAAGAAATAGCATTATAGTTTGTCAACAGTTTAAGCTAAACATTCTAATCTGTTGCATCAGCCTCATTGCTTTAAAAAGAAAATGTATGTCCAGTGAGTGGTTGTATTCATTTGGGATCTATGTCCCACAACTGTCCCAGATTATATTTTGAATATTTATTTCTCGCACAGAAGGACAAGCTGAACGATAGAATAGGTCAACTATTGTACCATGGGGGATAGCAGATGAACATAGACTAGTGATCTTCAATATACACCTGGGAATTTGATAAGGTCACGCGTCGTTACATCTACTACACCTGTTGTATTCAGCATTTCACTGTGAGGTCTACTACACCTGTTGTATTCAGCAGGACACTGTGAGGTCTACTACACCTGTTGGATTCAGAATTTCACTGTAAGGTCTACTACACCTGTTGTATTCAGCATTTCACTGTGAGGTCTACTACACCTGTTGTATTCAGCATTTCACTGTGAGGTCTACTACACCTGTTGTATTCAGCATTTCACTGTGAGGTCTACTATACCTGTTGTATTCAGCATTTCACTGTAAGGTCTACTACACCTGTTGTATTCAGCATTTCACTGTGAGGTCTACTACACCTGTTGTATTCAGCATTTCACTGTGAGGTCTACTACACCTGTTGTATTCAGCATTTCACTGTGAGGTCTACTACACCTGTTGTATTCAGCATTTCACTGTGAGGTCTACTACACCTGTTGTATTCAGCATTTCACTGTGAGGTCTACTACACCTGTTGTATTCAGCATTTCACTGTGAGGTCTACTACACCTGTTGTATTCAGCATTTCACTGTGAGGTCTACTACACCTGTTGTATTCAGCATTTCACTGTGAGGTCTACTACACCTGTTGTATTCAGCATTTCACTGTGAGGTCTACTATACCTGTTGTATTCAGCATTTCACTGTAATGTCTACTACACCTATTGTATTCAGCATTTCACTGTGAGGTCTACTACACCTGTTGCATTCAGCATTTCACTGTAAGGTCTACTACACCTGTTGTATTCAGCATTTCACTGTGAGGTCTACTACACCTGTAGTAGTCAGCATTTCACTGTGAGGTCTACTATACTTGTTGTATTTAGCATTTCACTGTGAGGTCTACTACACCTGTTGTATTTAGCATTTCATTGTGAGGTCTACTACACCTGTTGGATTCAGCATTTCACTGTGAGGTCTACTACACCTGTTGGATTCAGCATTTCACTGTGAGGTCTACTACACCTGTTGTATTCGGCGCATGTGACAAACTTTCATTTGATTTTGATTTTAACTGAATTAAATAATGTATCTGAGTCTATCAAGCTTCCATACTGACTTAACATGGAACATTGTGTTATTTACATGTTCATATTTGTTACACTTCCAAGATAACACATACAGCTGTATTGCTCATTTGCTGGTAACAAAAACTATCTGTTCAGGATGAGTTTTCATCTGCCCGTGAATTAACACTAAATATAACATGTTGGTGGTTTAGATTCTTCAAATGTTAGCTGTCATCATGGCTTCCTGAGAAAGTCATCATCCGTACAATCGCTGTCTGTATTTATCACTCCCACAACCACAGCCCGTGTTTATCATGCGGAGGCTAAATAAGGCCATAAATAACACTAACCTGCATCCTTTTGTAAATCACCAGTGAATTACAGATACATGCTTTTCTTAATATGGTTTTAATTGTGACAGTGTGAGTACCACTCGGGCTCCCGAGTCACGCAGCAGTCTCAGGCACTGCATCTCAGTGCTTGAGGCGTCACTACAGACACCCCGGTTCAAATCCAGGCTGTATCAGGCCGTGATTGGGTTGTCCCATAGGGCGGCGCACAAGTGGCCCAGCGTCGTCGTGTAGGCCCGTCACTGTAAATAAGAATTTGTTCTTAACTGACTTGCCTAGTTCAATAAATTAAATTAGATATTATTTTTTATTAACTCCAACCAATTAAATGAAATGGACACAAAAAAAGGAGGATATATTGGTGAGGACTGAGTATTGTCCGGTCAGACTGGTCAACAACCCTCTTCTCAGGATGAATTAATGAAGCGACGGGGCCCTTTAACAGCCAGCTGCTCCTGAGTACCATTATCGGCCCTGCTTTAAAGACTGTGACTGGAGAGAATAGGAACAGACCTCCCCTGCCATGCAGAAAACGAGACCCGTCACTAACCTGGCATTCAGCTTATTGTCCCTTATTACATAGGCCCTGTTATTCAGTATACAGGCTTAATCACTCATTGTCCCTTATTAAATAGGCCCTGTTATTCAGTATACAGGCTTAATCACTCATTGTCCCTTATTAAATAGGCCCTGTTATTCAGTATACAGGCTTAATCACTTATTGTCCCTTATTAAATAGGCCCTGTTATTCAGTATACAGGCTTAATCACTCATTGTCCCTTATTAAATAGGCCCTGTTATTCAGTATACAGGCTTAATCACTCATTGTCCCTTATTAAATAGGCCCTGTTATTCAGTATACAGGCTTAATCACTCATTGTCCCTTATTAAATAGGCCCTGTTATTCAGTATACAGGCTTAATCACTCATTGTCCCTTATTAAATAGGCCCTGTTATTCAGTATACAGGCTTAATCACTCATTGTCCCTTATTAAATAGGCCCTGTTATTCAGTATACAGGCTTAATCACTTATTGTCCCTTATTAAATAGGCACTTATTGTCCCTTATTAAATAGGCCCTGTTATTCAGTATACAGGCTTAATCACCCATTGTCCCTTATTAAATAGGCCCTGTTATTCAGTATACAGGCTTAATCACTCATTGTCCCTTATTAAATAGGCCCTGTTATTCAGTATACAGGCTTAATCACTCATTGTCCCTTATTAAATAGGCCCTGTTATTCAGTATACAGGCTTAATCACTCATTGTCCCTTATTAAATAGGCCCTGTTATTCAGTATACTGTAACGGCGTTCTTCGTTTGTTGAAAGAGAGTCGGACCGAAATGCAGCGTGGTGGTTACTCATGTCTTTAATAAATGAAGAGCGATACATGAACTATTACAAATGCAAAACAACAAACGGAACGTGAAACCTAATTACAGCCTATCTGGTGAAACTACACAGAGACAGGAACAATCACCCACGAAATACACAGTGAACCCCGGCTACCTAAATACGGTTCCCAATCAGAGACAACGAGAATCACCTGACTCTGATTGAGAACCGCCTCAGGCAGCCAAGCCTATACAACACCCCTACTCAGCCTCAATCCCAATAATACAAAAAACCCAATACAAAATACAACAACATAAACCCATGTCACACCCTGGCCTGACCAAATAATAAACGAAAACACAAAATACTAAGACCAAGGCGTGACATATGCAGGCTTAATCACTTATTGTCCCTTATTAAATAGGCCCTGTTATTCAGTATACAGGCTTAATCACTTATTGTCCCTTATTAAATAGGCCCTGTTATTCAGTATACAGGCTTAATCACTCATTGTCCCTTATTAAATAGGCCCTGTTATTCAGTATACAGGCTTAATCACTTATTGTCCCTTATTAAATAGGCCCTGTTATTCAGTATACAGGCTTAATCACTCATTGTCCCTTATTAAATAGGCCCTGTTATTCAGTATACAGGCTTAATCACTTATTGTCCCTTATTAAATAGGCCCTGTTATTCAGTATACAGGCTTAATCACTCATTGTCCCTTATTAAATAGGCCCTGTTATTCAGTATACAGGCTTAATCACTCATTGTCCCTTATTAAATAGGCCCTGTTATGCAGTATACAGGCTTAATCACTTATTGCATTATTGCTCTTCAGCTAGACAATCATTCAAGTATGGCAACAGGGGGGACTATTTAGTGTTGTGACTGTAGTTAATGTGAACACATCACTGTTTAGTCTACTGGATAGATCTCTAGATACCAGATATTTAGCTTCTTTTGACGCCTTCAGAGTGTTGACATCCTGCGAAACAAAAGGCATCATACAAATGAAGTATTTTTTGCTTTATTGGGAAGTTTCGACTTCACCTGACAGTTTTTGGTGTAAGACCTTTTGAAGACGAGGGTAGGGGTTAAGTTGCTACCACCCTGTTTTTTTGGTCTTTTAGGATGTATCATATTTGTATGATGAGGGGATAGAAATCGCCTCAACACAATTTCAGTGAGTCTCAGAGACGGTACTCAGCGCTAGGCCCAACACAGAGGAAACACCCCGAGTGCTTTCTGTGGTCTTCTAATTGTACAGAGAGTATTTTCAGCCCAGTCTTTTCCACTGTGTTCATTGTGTTCAATTGAAATGGTTTCATCTCTTTCATCTCTCTCTCTCTAATCTCTCTCTCTCTCTCTCTCTCTAGTCTCTCTCTCTCTCTCTCTCTCTCTCTCTCTCTCTCTCTCTCTCTCTCTCTCTCTTCTCTCTCCTCTCATCTCTCTCTCTCTCTTGCCTCTCTCTCTCCTCTCTCTCTCCTCTCTCTCTCCTCTCTCTCTCCTCTCTCCTCTCTCTCTCTCTTTCCTCTCTCTCTCTCTTTCCTCTCTCTCTCTCTCTCTCTCTCTCATTGGTGCGGCTGGCTTCTGGGTTAAGCGAGCAATGTGGCTTGGTAGGTTCGTGTTTTGGAGGACGCATGGCTCTCGACCTTCGACTCTCCCAAATCCATACGGGAGTTGCAGCGATGGGACAAGACTGTAACTACCAATTGGAAATTTGGGTGAAAAAGGGTTAAACATGTAAATTGAATAAAACAAAACTGTAACTCGGCCACTCTGGAGCATTCACAGTCTTCTTGGTAAGCAACTCCAGTGTAGATTTGGCCTTGTGTTTTAGGTTATAGTTCTGCTGATTAATCTCCCAGTGTCTGGTGGAAAGCAGACCGAACCAGGTTTGCCTCTAGGATTTTGCCTGTACTTAGCTCCATTCCATCTATATTTTGTCCTGAAAAACTCCCCAGTCCTACAAGCATACCCTTAACATGATGAAGCCATCACTATGCTTGAAAATAAGAAGAGTGTTACTCAGTAATGTGTTTGTATAGGATTTGCCCCAAACACAACACTTTTCCATATTATTTGCCATGCCTTGTTTGCAAACAGGATATTCTGGAATATTTGTATTCTGTACAGGCTTACTTCCTTTCAGTCTGTCAATTAGGTTATTATTGTGGAGTAACTACAATGTTATAGGTCCATCCTCAGTTTTCTCCTGTCACAGCCATTAAACTCTGCAACTAGTTTTAAAGTCGCCAGTGGCTTCATGGTGAAATCCCTGAGCGGTTTCTTTCCTCTCTGGCTACTGAGTTAGGAAGGACACCTGTATCTCTGTAGTGACTGGGTGTATTGATACACCATCCAAAGTGTAATTAATAACTTCCTGTTCAACGCGATATTCAATGTGAGCTTTTTTAATATAGGTGCCCTTCTTTCAGAGGCATTGGTAAACCTCCCCGGTCTTTGTGATTGAATTTGTGTTTGAAATTCACCGCTCGACTGAGGAACCTTACAGATAATTGTTTGTGTGAGGAACAGCGATGAGGTTAGTCATTCAAAAAATCATGTTAAACACTTATTGCACACAGAGTGAGTCCATCCAACTTTTTATGTGACTTGTTAGGCAAAGTGTTACTCGTGAACTTATTTAGGCTTTGAATTTTTTTATTAATTTGTTAAAATATCTGAGAACATAATTCTACTTCGGCATTGTGGGGTATTGAATATAGGCCAGCGACAAAACAAATCTCTATTTAATCCATTTTAAATTCAGGCTGCAACACAAGAAAATGTGAAAAAGGTCGAGGGGTGTGAATACTTTCTGAAGGCATATGCTCCATGTTATTTACTATAGCATGTCATTGATCCTTGGTATATATTATAGTACATTAAAAAAACACATTTTTGAGTGAAATATGTCATCGAATGTGGGAGAGTCGTACCTTAACCAAAATACACTCAGACACAAAGTATATTCATATATCCACAGAATATGAGAGGATTTTCACTCCTTCCCGGCCCTCTTTATGAACTTGTGGACCATAAATACCACCATGCCTCATCTGTTCTCTTATCAAGCTGGAAATAAATAGCGTGGAGCGGGGGGCTCCGTTTGCCCATAAATCGCTCGACCCTCCGTCATCCAATCTCTTTGCAATGTCATTCAAAAGCTCTCTGCTATCCATTACCTAGTCATAATGGGCTCCTGGCCATGCATTGGTCCGTCCTATTATCAGCCCGTCATTTTCAAACTATCAATAACTGTTGAGAGAGGGGGAGGAATGGAGAGCGAGAAAGAACTAAGGAGTGACTGGGGATTGGATGTTGGAAAAGTTTACTAATTGAAAATAATTGTGGAAGAATGAGTGTAAAAGTATAAATTAGCTGCTGCATTTAGAGTTGTTGTCGTGTAAGGTTTTGTTTTTGCTCAGTGGAGGTGATTTATGTATAAGGCAGTTAATTAAAAATGGGTTTAGTTTTGAACCGCAAGAGGGCGGTGTAATTTCAGTCCGCCCAGTTCTTCCAATTACAGTGTGGAAAATAGGAAATCAATAACTTTCAAGTCGATCTCATTGATTAGAAGGTGCTGAGGATTACAATAGTATTTTAATTTCCTTTGAAATTATAATAGCCGGACGCTGGATAGAAAATCAAATCCATTCAACAGCTCTTCAGAAACGGTTTAATAAGCATTTTTTATAAATAAAATAAATATATTTGAAAAACCTAATCCAACGATAAGATGTCATTAATCAGATTAATTGTGTAATTGATTTATAATGTTAAAGATGCTACTGTACTTTCTGATACGATTATAGATATTTACTTCAGTGCCTAAGCATTATTCATTTATTATCATTATTAATTTATTATTATCATTATTAATTTATTATTATCATTATTAATTTATTATTATCATTATTATTTTTTTTTAAATACCTCTTTTTTTGTTTCTGATGAAAATGAATTAGTTTTCTATGGGCATTTGGTCAAAATTATATTTAATTAACTTAATAAGTGTCACACCCTGGCCTTAGTTTTTTGTGTTTTCTTTATTATTTTGGTTACGTCAGGGTGTGACATGGGTGATTATGTGTTTGTCTTGTCTAGGGGTTTATTAGATTTATGGGGTTGTGTTCAGTATAGTTGTCTAGGAAAGTCTATGGTTGCCTGGAGTGGTTCTCAATCAGAGGCAGGTGTTTATCGTTGTCTCTGATTGGGAACCATATTTATGCAGCCATCTTCTTTGGGGTATTTTTTGGGTGATTGTCTCCTGTGTCAGTGTTTGTTCCACACGGGACTGTTTCGCGTTTACACGTTTTTGTTTTTTTTGTAGTTTGTTCATGTATAGTTTTTCTTATTAAAAATGCCATGGACTTCAACCACGTTGCATTTTGGTCCTCCGCTCCTTCGACGGAAGAATCCCATTACAATAAGATGTAGTACCATATGTAGAACTGTGATATAATATGAGGTCGTAGTCAGGTTTCTGATTAGCCGTTCTTCCCTGGATCCTGTGTGTGGTAAGGGGGATACAGAGCGTATACATTTAAGTCATTTAATAGATGCTTTTACACAGAGACACTTACAGGAGCAATTTGTTTTTTTAAACCTTTTGGTTACTGGCCCAACGCTCTTAACCGCTAGGCTACCTGACACCCTTATACCCAATGCTCTTAACCGCTAGGCTACCTGACACCCTTATACCCAATGCTCTTAACCGCTAGGCTACCTGACACCCTTATACCCAATGCTCTTAACCCGCTAGGCTACCTGACACCCTTATACCAATGCTCTTAACCCGCTAGGCTACCTGACACCCTTATACCCAATGCTATTAACCGCTAGGCTACCTGACACCCTTATACCCAACGCTCTTAACCGCTAGGCTACCTGACACCCTTATACCCAACACTCTTAACCGCTAGGCTACCTGACACCCTTATACCCAACACTCTTAACCGGTAGGCTACCTGACACCTTTATACCCAATGCTCTTAACCCGCTAGGCTACCTGACACCCTTATACCCAATGCTCTTAACCTCTAGGCTACCTGACACCCTTATACCCAACGCTCTTAACCCGCTAGGTTACCTGACACCCTTATACCTAATGCTCTTAACCTCTAGGCTACCTGACACCCTTATACCCAACGCTCTTAACCTCTATGCTACCTGACACCCTTATACCTAATGCTCTTAACCGCTAGGCTACCTGACACCCTTATACCCAACGCTCTTAACCGCTAGGCTACCTGACACCCTTATACCTAATGCTCTTAACCTCTAGGCTACCTGACACCCTTATACCCAACGCTCTTAACCGCTAGGCTACCTGACACCCTTATACCTAATGCTCTTAACCGCTAGGCTACCTGACACCCTTATACCTAATGCTCTTAACCTCTAGGCTACCTGACACCCTTATACCCAACGCTCTTAACCCGCTAGGCTACCTGACACCCTTATACCCAACGCTCTTAACCTCTAGGCTACCTGACACCCTTATACCCAACGCTCTTAACCGCTAGGCTACCTGACACCCTTATACCCAACGCTCTTAACCTCTAGGCTACCTGACACCCTTATACCTAATGCTCTTAACCGCTATGCTACCTGACACCCTTATACCCAACACTCTTAACCACTAGGCTACCTGACACCCTTATACCTAATGCTCTTAACCGCTAGGCTACCTGACGCCCTTATACCCAACACTCTTAACCTCTAGGCTACCTGACACCCTTATACCCAACACTCTTAACCACTAGGCTACCTGACACCCTTATACCTAATGCTCTTAACCGCTAGGCTACCTGACACCCTTATACCCAACACTCTTAACCGCTAGGCTACCTGACACCCTTATACCCAACACTCTTAACCGCTAGGCTACCTGAAACCCTTATACCCAACACTCTTAACCGCTAGGCTACCTGACACCCTTATAGAAGCTAGAGAACTTCTGACAGGTGTTAGAAGACTTAGTTGTGCCGTCTTAATTTGATCACTTTTATTTCTTTGGAAGATATTTTCTGCGCAGCAGCCAAAGCAACAAAAAAAAAGTAAAAAAATGTTGATTTGACTTAATGAAAATTCTATCAACCCCTACATGAATTATAAACCACATAATAATTCCTGTTGCTGCAGGATTATTTTCCTGCTAAGAGAAACTGGTCAAATTAAGATAGAATACCTGTAGTCTTGTTGTGATAGTTTACCATGACATGATTGTTGAAAGAACCAGTAGAATTATTCTTTGCCATAGCATGAATGTTTCTCAGTCAAAGATGACACCCAATCAATTAATCTATACTGATTCAATACTCATTGGCTGTTCAAATGGCATTTTAGGAACCAATGAAAAATTGATGTGTATATATTGTGTATATATTTTTGGGGCAACGTGTATATATTGATGTGCATATATTTTTGGTGTAAACCTGGACGACGCTGGGCCAATTGTGCACCGCCCTATGGGACTCCCAATCACGGCCGGATGTGATACAGCCTGGATTCGAACCATGGACTAGTGACGCCTTTTGCACTGAGATGCAGTGCCTTAGACCACTGCACCACTCAGGAGCCCTACTAGTAGACACATTTCAAATTTAGTTTCCACACCTACTTATGGAAATAAATTAATGTTTGGATACATTTTTAGCAATAAATTATCAATTTCTAAAATTCAATGAAATTTGGGTTGATTCCATATTTAAAATGTTAATGTCCAGATCTCCAGTATACATGAACCCAAAAACCTTATTCGATGTTGGTGATGCTGGGAAAGTAAGCCGTTAGAATTACAAGCTTCCTGTCGAGAGAGAATAAAAAAATCCTGTTACTCATTTCTCCACCACCACCCCACACCACCACCACCACCCCACACCACCACCACCACCAATACTTCCAACCCACACCTTCACCTCCACCACAACCTACACCAATACCTTCACTCCACACCACTGCACATCCCCACCACCACCCCACACCCCCACCCCCACCACTACGCCATACCACCTCCACCACTACCACCCACCTCCACCACCCCACACCCCCACCACTACGCCACACCACCTCCTCCACCACCCACATCCACCACCTCCACCACCCAACTCCACCACATCCACCTACACCACCCACCACGACCCTCTCCACCACCCACCACCACCCTACCACCCATCTCCACCACCACCACCACACACATCCACCACTACCACCACCACCTCCACCACCCATCTCCACCACCACCTCCACCACCACCTCCAACACCACCACCACCACCCACCTCCACCACCCACCACCACCACCTCCACCACCCACCACCACCTCCACCAACCACCTCACCACCACCTCCACCAACCACCTCACCACCCACCCAGCCACCTCCACCACCCACCACCACCCACCTCCACCACCAACCTCCACCAACCACCTTCACCACCCACCTCCACCCACCTCTACCACCCACCTCCACCACCCACCTTCACCACTCACCACCCACCTCTACCACCCACCTCCACCACCCACCTTCACCACCCACCTCCACCACCCACCACCACTTGAGTTGCTCGGAATGAGCTACTTTCTAGTGGTTACAATTGGATGATTGTTGCGTTTAACACCTTTAAAAAAAAATAAACCTCTGTACGATAATTACTCCTTAAAAGTTGGGAAATAAATACACAAAAACAAAAAAACAGAAACAGAGGAATATTTTATGGCATCGTAGACACAAACACAGAGCCATACAAAGGGGAGAAAAAAATGATATAACAAGCCCCCCCCCCAAAAAATAAATAAACAAGATATATGAAGTCTTCATTTCGATGACCTACCATTCGTTTGCACTTTGAAGTCCCGTGATCCGTAGTAAACTGTGATTGCATGTGACAGACTCCGGGTCCCCTGCTTTATCGTGATGAATACTCTGGCAAAATGCCTTAACCGCCTCTGGCTCCACACGTCAATGCCGATGGCACATGGCTCGGCTCACCACAGGTAGGGACGAGGAAGTAGGGAAACACCACCGTAGGATCCAGGAATCTTTCCGTTTTCCCCCTTGCTAATGCAACTTTCTCTCTGAGTTTGCAAATCAGCGCAATTCATTGATCGTTATTGTAATGCTCCTCCAGTGTGTTATTATAATGCTTCTCCAGTGTGTTATTGTAATGCTCCTCCAGTGTGTTATTGTAAATCTCCTCCAGTGTGTTATTATAATGCTCCTCCAGTGTGTTATTGTAAATCTCCTCCAGTGTGTTATTGTAATGCTCCTCCAGTGTGTGATTATAATGCTTCTCCAGTGTGTTATTGTAATGCTCCTCCAGTGTGTTATTGTAAATCTCCTCCAGTGTGTTATTGTAAATCTCCTCCAGTGTGTTATTATAATGCTCCTCCAGTGTGTTATTATAATGCACCTCCAGTGTGTTATTATAATGCTCCTCCAGTGTGTTATTGTAATGCTCCTCCAGTGTGTTATTGTAAATCTCCTCCAGTGTGTTATTATAATGCTCCTCCAGTGTGTTATTATAATGCTCCTCCAGTGTGTTATTATAATGCTCCTCCAGTGTGTTATTGTAATGCTCCTCCAGTGTGTTATTATAATGCTCCTCCAGTGTGTTATTGTAATGCTCCTCCAGTGTGTTATTATAATGCGCCTCCAGTGTGTTATTATAATGCTCCTCCAGTGTGTTATTGTAATGCTCCTCCAGTGTGTTATTGTAAATCTCCTCCAGTGTGTTATTATAATGCTCCTCCAGTGTGTTATTATAATGCTCCTCCAGTGTGTTATTGTAATGCTCCTCCAGTGTGTTATTATAATGCTCCTCCAGTGTGTTATTATAATGCTCCTCCAGTGTGTTATTGTAATGCTCCTCCAGTGTGTTATTGTAATGCTCCTCCAGTGTGTTATTGTAAATCTCCTCCAGTGTGTTATTGTAAATCTCCTCCAGTGTGTTATTGTAAATCTCCTCCAGTGTGTTATTATAATGCTCCTCCAGTGTGTTATTGTAATGCTCCTCCAGTGTGTTATTGTAATGCTCCTCCAGTGTGTTATTGTAATGCTCCTCCAGTGTGTTATTATAATGCTCCTCCAGTGTGTTATTGTAATGCTCCTCCAGTGTGTTATTGTAATGCTCCTCCAGTGTGTTATTGTAATGCTCCTCCAGTGTGTTATTGTAATGCTCCTCCAGTGTGTTATTGTAAATCTCCTCCAGTGTGTTATTGTAAATCTCCTCCAGTGTGTTGTTATAATGCTCCTCCAGTGTGTTATTGTAATGCTCCTCCAGTGTGTTATTGTAAATCTCCTCCAGTGTGTTATTGTAATGCTTCTCCAGTGTGTGATTGTAATGCTCCTCCAGTGTGTTATTGTAATGCTCCTCCAGTGTGTGATTGTAATGCTCCTCCAGTGTGTTATTATAATGCTCCTCCAGTATGTTATTGTAATGCTCCTCCATTGTGTTATTGTAATGCTCGTCCAGTGTGTTATTGTAATGCTCCTCCAGTGTGTTATTGTAATGCTCCTCCAGTGTGTTATTATAATGCTCCTCCAGTGTGTTAGTGTTATTATAATGCTCCTCCAGTGTGTTATTGTAATGCTCCTCCAGTGTGTTATTGTAATGCTCCTCCAGTGTGTTATTGTAATGCTCCTCCAGTGTGTTATTGTAATGCTCCTCCAGTATGTTATTATAATGCTCCTCCAGTGTGTTATTGTAAATCTCCTCCAGTGTGTTATTGTAAATCTCCTCCAGTGTGTTATTGTAAATCTCCTCCAGTGTGTTATTATAATGCTCCTCCAGTGTGTTATTATAATGCTCCTCCAGTGTGTTTGTGTTATTGTAATGCTCCTCCAGTGTGTTATTGTAATGCTCCTCCAGTGTGTTATTGTAAATCTCCTCCAGTGTGTTATTGTAATGCTTCTCCAGTGTGTGATTGTAATGCTCCTCCAGTGTGTTATTGTAAATCTCCTCCAGTGTGTTATTGTAATGCTTCTCCAGTGTGTTATTGTAATGCTCCTCCAGTGTGTTATTGTAAATCTCATCCAGTGTGTTATTATAATGCTCCTCCAGTGTGTTATTGTAATGCTCCTCCAGTGTGTTATTATAATGCTCCTCCAGTGTGTTATTATAATGCTCCTCCAGTGTGTTAGTGTTATTGTAATGCTCCTCCAGTGTGTTGTTGTAATGCTCCTCCAGTGTGTTGTTGTAAATCTCCTCCAGTGTGTTATTGTAATGCTCCTCCATTGTGTTATTATAATGCTCCTCCAGTGTGTTATTGTAATGCTCCTCCAGTGTGTTATTGTAATGCTCCTCCAGTGTGTTATTATAATGCTCCTCCAGTGTGTTATTGTAATGCTCCTCCAGTGTGTTATTATAATGCTCCTCCAGTGTGTTATTATAATGCTCCTCCAGTGTGTTATTGTAATGCTCCTCCAGTGTGTTATTATAATGCTCCTCCAGTGTGTTATTATAATGCTCCTCCAGTGTGTTATTGTAATGCTCCTCCAGTGTGTTATTGTAAATCTCCTCCAGTGTGTTATTATAATGCTCCTCCAGTGTGTTATTATAATGCTCCTCCAGTGTGTTATTATAATGCTCCTCCAGTGTGTTATTATAATGCTCCTCCAGTGTGTTATTATAATGCTCCTCCAGTGTGTTATTATAATGCTCCTCCAGTGTGTTATTGTAATGCTCCTCCAGTGTGTTATTGTAATGCTCCTCCAGTGTGTTATTGTAATGCTCCTCCAGTGTGTTATTGTAATGCTCCTCCAGTGTGTTATTGTAATGCTCCTCCAGTGTGTTATTGTAATGCTCCTCCAGTGTGTTATTGTAATGCTCCTCCAGTGTGTTATTGTAAATCTCCTCCAGTGTGTTATTGTAAATCTCCTCCAGTGTGTTATTATAATGCTCCTCCAGTGTGTTATTATAATGCTCCTCCAGTGTGTTATTATAATGCTCCTCCAGTGTGTTATTATAATGCTCCTCCAGTGTGTTATTATAATGCTCCTCCAGTGTGTTATTATAATGCTCCTCCAGTGTGTTAGTGTTATTATAATGCTCCTCCAGTGTGTTAGTGTTATTATAATGCTCCTCCAGTGTGTTATTGTAATGCTCCTCCAGTGTGTTATTGTAATGCTCCTCCAGTATGTTATTGTAATGCTCCTCCAGTATGTTATTATAATGCTCCTCCAGTGTGTTATTGTAATGCTCCTCCAGTGTGTTATTGTAAATCTCCTCCAGTGTGTTGTTATAATGCTCCTCCAGTGTGTTATTGTAATGCTCCTCCAGTGTGTTATTGTAATGCTCCTCCAGTGTGTTATTGTAAATCTCCTCCAGTGTGTTATTGTAATGCTTCTCCAGTGTGTGATTGTAATGCTCCTCCAGTGTGTTATTGTAATGCTCCTCCAGTGTGTGATTGTAATGCTCCTCCAGTGTGTTATTATAATGCTCCTCCAGTATGTTATTGTAATGCTCCTCCATTGTGTTATTGTAATGCTCGTCCAGTGTGTTATTGTAATGCTCCTCCAGTGTGTTATTGTAATGCTCCTCCAGTGTGTTATTATAATGCTCCTCCAGTGTGTTATTATAATGCTCCTCCAGTGTGTTATTGTAATGCTCCTCCAGTATGTTATTGTAATGCTCCTCCATTGTGTTATTGTAATGCTCGTCCAGTGTGTTATTGTAATGCTCCTCCAGTGTGTTATTGTAATGCTCCTCCAGTGTGTTATTATAATGCTCCTCCAGTGTGTTAGTGTTATTATAATGCTCCTCCAGTGTGTTATTGTAATGCTCCTCCAGTGTGTTATTGTAATGCTCCTCCAGTGTGTTATTGTAATGCTCCTCCAGTATGTTATTATAATGCTCCTCCAGTGTGTTATTGTAAATCTCCTCCAGTGTGTTATTGTAAATCTCCTCCAGTGTGTTATTGTAAATCTCCTCCAGTGTGTTATTGTAATGCTCCTCCAGTGTGTTATTGTAATGCTCCTCCAGTGTGTTATTGTAATGCTCCTCCAGTATGTTATTATAATGCTCCTCCAGTGTGTTATTGTAAATCTCCTCCAGTGTGTTATTGTAAATCTCCTCCAGTGTGTTATTGTAAATCTCCTCCAGTGTGTTATTGTAATGCTCCTCCAGTGTGTTATTGTAATGCTCCTCCAGTGTGTTATTGTAAATCTCCTCCAGTGTGTTATTGTAATGCTTCTCCAGTGTGTGATTGTAATGCTCCTCCAGTGTGTTATTGTAATGCTCCTCCAGTGTGTTATTGTAATGCTCCTCCAGTGTGTGATTGTAATGCTCCTCCAGTGTGTGATTGTAATGCTCCTCCAGTGTGTTATTGTAATGCTCCTCCAGTGTGTTATTGTAATGCTCCTCCAGTGTGTTATTGTAATGCTCCTCCAGTGTGTTATTGTAATGCTCCTCCAGTGTGTTATTGTAATGCTCCTCCAGTGTGTTATTGTAATGCTCCTCCATTGTGTTATTGTAATGCTCCTCCAGTGTGTTATTGTAATGCTCCTCCAGTGTGTTATTGTAATGCTCCTCCAGTGTGTTATTGTAATGCTCCTCCAGTGTGTTATTGTAATGCTCCTCCAGTGTGTTATTGTAATGCTCCTCCAGTGTGTTATTGTAATGCTCCTCCAGTGTGTTATTGTAATGCTCCTCCAGTGTGTTATTGTAATGCTCCTCCAGTGTGTTATTATAATGCTCCTCCAGTGTGTTATTATAATGCTCCTCCAGTGTGTTATTGTAAATCTCCTCCAGTGTGTTATTGTAATGCTTCTCCAGTGTGTGATTGTAATGCTCCTCCAGTGTGTGATTGTAATGCTCCTCCAGTGTGTTATTATAATGCTCCTCCAGTATGTTATTGTAATGCTCCTCCATTGTGTTATTGTAATGCTCGTCCAGTGTGTTATTGTAATGCTCCTCCAGTGTGTTATTGTAATGCTCCTCCAGTGTGTTATTATAATGCTCCTCCAGTGTGTTAGTGTTATTATAATGCTCCTCCAGTGTGTTATTGTAATGCTCCTCCAGTGTGTTATTGTAATGCTCCTCCAGTGTGTTATTGTAATGCTCCTCCAGTGTGTTATTGTAATGCTCCTCCAGTATGTTATTATAATGCTCCTCCAGTGTGTTATTGTAAATCTCCTCCAGTGTGTTATTGTAAATCTCCTCCAGTGTGTTATTATAATGCTCCTCCAGTGTGTTATTATAATGCTCCTCCAGTGTGTTAGTGTTATTGTAATGCTCCTCCAGTGTGTTATTGTAATGCTCCTCCAGTGTGTTATTGTAAATCTCCTCCAGTGTGTTATTGTAATGCTTCTCCAGTGTGTGATTGTAATGCTCCTCCAGTGTGTTATTGTAAATCTCCTCCAGTGTGTTATTGTAATGCTTCTCCAGTGTGTTATTGTAATGCTCCTCCAGTGTGTTATTATAATGCTCCTCCAGTGTGTTATTATAATGCTCCTCCAGTGTGTTATTGTAATGCTCCTCCAGTGTGTTATTATAATGCGCCTCCAGTGTGTTATTATAATGCTCCTCCAGTGTGTTATTGTAAATCTCCTCCAGTGTGTTATTGTAATGCTTCTCCAGTGTGTTGTTGTAAATCTCCTCCAGTGTGTTATTGTAATGCTCCTCCAGTGTGTTATTATAATGCTCCTCCAGTGTGTTATTGTAATGCTCCTCCAGTGTGTTATTGTAATGCTCCTCCAGTGTGTTATTATAATGCTCCTCCAGTGTGTTATTGTAATGCTCCTCCAGTGTGTTATTATAATGCTCCTCCAGTGTGTTATTATAATGCTCCTCCAGTGTGTTATTGTAATGCTCCTCCAGTGTGTTATTATAATGCTCCTCCAGTGTGTTATTATAATGCTCCTCCAGTGTGTTATTATAATGCTCCTCCAGTGTGTTATTGTAATTCTCCTCCAGTGTGTTATTATAATGCTCCTCCAGTGTGTTATTATAATGCTCCTCCAGTGTGTTATTATAATGCTCCTCCAGTGTGTTATTATAATGCTCCTCCAGTGTGTTATTATAATGCTCCTCCAGTGTGTTATTGTAATGCTCCTCCAGTGTGTTATTGTAAATCTCCTCCAGTGTGTTATTGTAAATCTCCTCCAGTGTGTTATTATAATGCTCCTCCAGTGTGTTATTATAATGCTCCTCCAGTGTGTTATTATAATGCTCCTCCAGTGTGTTATTATAATGCTCCTCCAGTGTGTTATTATAATGCTCCTCCAGTGTGTTATTATAATGCTCCTCCAGTGTGTTAGTGTTATTATAATGCTCCTCCAGTGTGTTAGTGTTATTATAATGCTCCTCCAGTGTGTTATTGTAATGCTCCTCCAGTGTGTTATTGTAATGCTCCTCCAGTATGTTATTGTAATGCTCCTCCAGTATGTTATTATAATGCTCCTCCAGTGTGTTATTGTAAATCTCCTCCAGTGTGTTATTGTAAATCTCCTCCAGTGTGTTATTGTAATGCTCCTCCAGTGTGTTATTGTAATGCTCCTCCAGTGTGTTATTGTAATGCTCCTCCAGTGTGTTATTGTAATGCTCCTCCAGTGTGTTATTGTAATGCTCCTCCAGTGTGTTATTGTAATGCTCCTCCAGTGTGTTATTGTAATGCTCCTCCAGTGTGTTATTGTAATGCTCCTCCAGTGTGTTATTGTAATGCTCCTCCAGTGTGTTATTATAATGCTCCTCCAGTGTGTTATTATAATGCTCCTCCAGTGTGTTATTGTAAATCTCCTCCAGTGTGTTATTGTAATGCTTCTCCAGTGTGTGATTGTAATGCTCCTCCAGTGTGTGATTGTAATGCTCCTCCAGTGTGTTATTATAATGCTCCTCCAGTATGTTATTGTAATGCTCCTCCATTGTGTTATTGTAATGCTCGTCCAGTGTGTTATTGTAATGCTCCTCCAGTGTGTTATTGTAATGCTCCTCCAGTGTGTTATTATAATGCTCCTCCAGTGTGTTAGTGTTATTATAATGCTCCTCCAGTGTGTTAGTGTTATTATAATGCTCCTCCAGTGTGTTATTGTAATGCTCCTCCAGTGTGTTATTGTAATGCTCCTCCAGTGTGTTATTGTAATGCTCCTCCAGTATGTTATTATAATGCTCCTCCAGTGTGTTATTGTAAATCTCCTCCAGTGTGTTATTGTAAATCTCCTCCAGTGTGTTATTGTAAATCTCCTCCAGTGTGTTATTATAATGCTCCTCCAGTGTGTTATTATAATGCTCCTCCAGTGTGTTAGTGTTATTGTAATGCTCCTCCAGTGTGTTATTGTAATGCTCCTCCAGTGTGTTATTGTAAATCTCCTCCAGTGTGTTATTGTAATGCTTCTCCAGTGTGTGATTGTAATGCTCCTCCAGTGTGTTATTGTAAATCTCCTCCAGTGTGTTATTGTAATGCTTCTCCAGTGTGTTATTGTAATGCTCCTCCAGTGTGTTATTATAATGCTCCTCCAGTGTGTTATTATAATGCTCCTCCAGTGTGTTATTGTAATGCTCCTCCAGTGTGTTATTATAATGCGCCTCCAGTGTGTTATTATAATGCTCCTCCAGTGTGTTATTGTAAATCTCCTCCAGTGTGTTATTGTAATGCTTCTCCAGTGTGTTGTTGTAAATCTCCTCCAGTGTGTTATTGTAATGCTCCTCCAGTGTGTTATTATAATGCTCCTCCAGTGTGTTATTGTAATGCTCCTCCAGTGTGTTATTGTAATGCTCCTCCAGTGTGTTATTATAATGCTCCTCCAGTGTGTTATTGTAATGCTCCTCCAGTGTGTTATTATAATGCTCCTCCAGTGTGTTATTATAATGCTCCTCCAGTGTGTTATTGTAATGCTCCTCCAGTGTGTTATTATAATGCGCCTCCAGTGTGTTATTATAATGCTCCTCCAGTGTGTTATTGTAATGCTCCTCCAGTGTGTTATTGTAAATCTCCTCCAGTGTGTTATTATAATGCTCCTCCAGTGTGTTATTGTAATGCTCCTCCAGTGTGTTATTGTAATGCTCCTCCAGTGTGTTATTGTAATGCTCCTCCAGTGTGTTATTGTAATGCTCCTCCAGTGTGTTATTGTAATGCTCCTCCAGTGTGTTATTGTAAATCTCCTCCAGTGTGTTATTGTAAATCTCCTCCAGTGTGTTATTATAATGCTCCTCCAGTGTGTTATTATAATGCTCCTCCAGTATGTTATTGTAATGCTCCTCCATTGTGTTATTGTAATGCTCGTCCAGTGTGTTATTGTAATGCTCCTCCAGTGTGTTATTGTAATGCTCCTCCAGTGTGTTATTATAATGCTCCTCCAGTGTGTTAGTGTTATTATAATGCTCCTCCAGTGTGTTAGTGTTATTATAATGCTCCTCCAGTGTGTTATTGTAATGCTCCTCCAGTGTGTTATTGTAATGCTCCTCCAGTGTGTTATTGTAATGCTCCTCCAGTATGTTATTATAATGCTCCTCCAGTGTGTTATTGTAAATCTCCTCCAGTGTGTTATTGTAAATCTCCTCCAGTGTGTTATTGTAAATCTCCTCCAGTGTGTTATTATAATGCTCCTCCAGTGTGTTATTATAATGCTCCTCCAGTGTGTTAGTGTTATTGTAATGCTCCTCCAGTGTGTTATTGTAATGCTCCTCCAGTGTGTTATTGTAAATCTCCTCCAGTGTGTTATTGTAATGCTTCTCCAGTGTGTGATTGTAATGCTCCTCCAGTGTGTTATTGTAATGCTCCTCCAGTGTGTTATTGTAATGCTCCTCCAGTGTGTTATTGTAATGCTCCTCCAGTGTGTTATTGTAATGCTCCTCCAGTGTGTTATTATAATGCTCCTCCAGTGTGTTATTGTAATGCTCCTCCAGTGTGTTATTATAATGCGCCTCCAGTGTGTTATTATAATGCTCCTCCAGTGTGTTATTGTAAATCTCCTCCAGTGTGTTATTGTAATGCTTCTCCAGTGTGTTGTTGTAAATCTCCTCCAGTGTGTTATTGTAATGCTCCTCCAGTGTGTTATTATAATGCTCCTCCAGTGTGTTATTGTAATGCTCCTCCAGTGTGTTATTGTAATGCTCCTCCAGTGTGTTATTATAATGCTCCTCCAGTGTGTTATTGTAATGCTCCTCCAGTGTGTTATTATAATGCTCCTCCAGTGTGTTATTATAATGCTCCTCCAGTGTGTTATTGTAATGCTCCTCCAGTGTGTTATTATAATGCGCCTCCAGTGTGTTATTATAATGCTCCTCCAGTGTGTTATTGTAATGCTCCTCCAGTGTGTTATTGTAAATCTCCTCCAGTGTGTTATTATAATGCTCCTCCAGTGTGTTATTGTAATGCTCCTCCAGTGTGTTATTGTAATGCTCCTCCAGTGTGTTATTGTAATGCTCCTCCAGTGTGTTATTGTAATGCTCCTCCAGTGTGTTATTGTAATGCTCCTCCAGTGTGTTATTGTAAATCTCCTCCAGTGTGTTATTGTAAATCTCCTCCAGTGTGTTATTATAATGCTCCTCCAGTGTGTTATTATAATGCACCTCCAGTGTGTTATTATAATGCTCCTCCAATGTGTTATTGTAATGCTCCTCCAGTGTGTTATTATAATGCTCCTCCAGTGTGTTATTATAATGCTCCTCCAGTGTGTTAGTGTTATTATAATGCTCCTCCAGTGTGTTAGTGTTATTATAATGCTCCTCCAGTGTGTTATTGTAATGCTCCTCCAGTATGTTATTGTAATGCTCCTCCAGTATGTTATTATAATGCTCCTCCAGTGTGTTATTGTAATGCTCCTCCAGTGTGTTATTGTAAATCTCCTCCAGTGTGTTGTTATAATGCTCCTCCAGTGTGTTATTGTAATGCTCCTCCAGTGTGTTATTGTAATGCTCCTCCAGTGTGTTATTGTAAATCTCCTCCAGTGTGTTATTGTAATGCTTCTCCAGTGTGTTATTGTAATGCTCCTCCAGTGTGTTATTGTAATGCTCCTCCAGTGTGTGATTGTAATGCTCCTCCAGTGTGTTATTATAATGCTCCTCCAGTATGTTATTGTAATGCTCCTCCATTGTGTTATTGTAATGCTCGTCCAGTGTGTTATTGTAATGCTCCTCCAGTGTGTTATTGTAATGCTCCTCCAGTGTGTTATTATAATGCTCCTCCAGTGTGTTAGTGTTATTATAATGCTCCTCCAGTGTGTTATTGTAATGCTCCTCCAGTATGTTATTGTAATGCTCCTCCATTGTGTTATTGTAATGCTCGTCCAGTGTGTTATTGTAATGCTCCTCCAGTGTGTTATTGTAATGCTCCTCCAGTGTGTTATTATAATGCTCCTCCAGTGTGTTAGTGTTATTATAATGCTCCTCCAGTGTGTTATTGTAATGCTCCTCCAGTGTGTTATTGTAATGCTCCTCCAGTGTGTTATTGTAATGCTCCTCCAGTATGTTATTATAATGCTCCTCCAGTGTGTTATTGTAAATCTCCTCCAGTGTGTTATTGTAAATCTCCTCCAGTGTGTTATTGTAAATCTCCTCCAGTGTGTTATTGTAATGCTCCTCCAGTGTGTTATTGTAATGCTCCTCCAGTGTGTTATTGTAATGCTCCTCCAGTATGTTATTATAATGCTCCTCCAGTGTGTTATTGTAAATCTCCTCCAGTGTGTTATTGTAAATCTCCTCCAGTGTGTTATTGTAAATCTCCTCCAGTGTGTTATTGTAATGCTCCTCCAGTGTGTTATTGTAATGCTCCTCCAGTGTGTTATTGTAATGCTCCTCCAGTGTGTTATTGTAATGCTTCTCCAGTGTGTGATTGTAATGCTCCTCCAGTGTGTTATTGTAATGCTCCTCCAGTGTGTTATTGTAATGCTCCTCCAGTGTGTGATTGTAATGCTCCTCCAGTGTGTGATTGTAATGCTCCTCCAGTGTGTTATTGTAATGCTCCTCCAGTGTGTTATTGTAATGCTCCTCCAGTGTGTTATTGTAATGCTCCTCCAGTGTGTTATTGTAATGCTCCTCCATTGTGTTATTGTAATGCTCCTCCAGTGTGTTATTGTAATGCTCCTCCAGTGTGTTATTGTAATGCTCCTCCAGTGTGTTATTGTAATGCTCCTCCAGTGTGTTATTGTAATGCTCCTCCAGTGTGTTATTGTAATGCTCCTCCAGTGTGTTATTGTAAATCTCCTCCAGTGTGTTATTGTAAATCTCCTCCAGTGTGTTATTGTAATGCTCCTCCAGTGTGTTATTGTAATGCTCCTCCAGTGTGTTATTGTAATGCTCCTCCAGTGTGTTATTGTAATGCTCCTCCAGTGTGTTATTGTAATGCTCCTCCAGTGTGTTATTATAATGCTCCTCCAGTGTGTTATTGTAAATCTCCTCCAGTGTGTTATTGTAATGCTCCTCCAGTGTGTTATTGTAATGCTCCTCCAGTGTGTTATTGTAATGCTCCTCCATTGTGTTATTGTAATGCTCCTCCAGTGTGTTATTGTAATGCTCCTCCAGTGTGTTATTATAATGCTCCTCCAGTGTGTTATTGTAATGCTCCTCCAGTGTGTTATTGTAATGCTCCTCCAGTGTGTTATTATAATGCTCCTCCAGTGTGTTAGTGTTATTGTAATGCTCCTCCAGTGTGTTATTATAATGCTCCTCCAGTGTGTTAGTGTTATTGTAATGCTCCTCCAGTGTGTTGTTGTAATGCTCCTCCAGTGTGTTATTGTAAATCTCCTCCAGTGTGTTATTGTAATGCTCCTCCAGTGTGTTATTGTAATGCTCCTCCAGTGTGTTATTGTAATGCTCCTCCAGTGTGTTATTGTAATGCTCCTCCAGTGTGTTATTGTAATGCTCCTCCAGTGTGTTATTATAATGCTCCTCCAGTGTGTTATTGTAAATCTCCTCCAGTGTGTTATTGTAAATCTCATCCAGTGTGTTATTATAATGCTCCTCCAGTGTGTTATTGTAATGCTCCTCCAGTGTGTTATTATAATGCTCCTCCAGTGTGTTATTATAATGCTCCTCCAGTGTGTTATTATAATGCTCCTCCAGTGTGTTATTATAATGCTCCTCCAGTATGTTATTATAATGCTCCTCCAGTATGTTATTATAATGCTCCTCCAGTATGTTATTATAATGCTCCTCCAGTATGTTATTATAATGCTCCTCCAGTATGTTATTGTAAATCTCCTCCAGTGTGTTATTGTAATGCTCCTGTTATTGTAATGCTCCTCCAGTGTGTTGTTGTAATGCTCCTCCAGTGTGTTATTGTAAATCTCCTCCAGTGTGTTATTGTAATCCTCCTCCAGTGTGTTATTATAATGCTCCTCCAGTGTGTTATTGTAATGCTCCTCCAGTGTGTTATTGTAATGCTCCTCCAGTGTGTTATTGTAATGCTCCTCCAGTGTGTTATTATAATGCTCCTCCAGTGTGTTATTGTAAATCTCCTCCAGTGTGTTATTGTAAATCTCATCCAGTGTGTTATTATAATGCTCCTCCAGTGTGTTATTGTAATTCTCCTCCAGTGTGTTATTATAATGCTCCTCCAGTGTGTTATTATAATGCTCCTCCAGTGTGTTATTATAATGCTCCTCCAGTATGTTATTATAATGCTCCTCCAGTATGTTATTGTAAATCTCCTCCAGTGTGTTATTGTAATGCTCCTGTTATTGTAATGCTCCTCCAGTGTGTTGTTGTAATGCTCCTCCAGTGTGTTATTGTAAATCTCCTCCAGTGTGTTATTGTAAATCTCCTCCAGTGTGTTATTGTAAATCTCCTCCAGTGTGTTATTGTAAATCTCCTCCAGTGTGTTATTATAATGCTCCTCCAGTGTGTTATTGTTATTGTAAATCTCCTCCAGTGTGTTATTGTAAATCTCCTCCAGTGTGTTATTATAATGCTCCTCCAGTTTGTTATTATAATGCTCCTCCAGTGTGTTATTATAATGCTCCTCCAGTGTGTTATTGTTATTGTAATGCTCCTCCAGTATGTTATTGTAAATCTCCTCCAGTGTGTTATTATAATGCTCCTCCAGTATGTTGTTGTAAATCTCCTCCAGTGTGTTATTATAATGCTCTTCCAGTGTGTTATTGTAATGCTCCTCCAGTGTGTTATTGCAGTTCTCCTCCAGTGTGTTATTGCAGTTCTCCTCCAGTGTGTTATTGCAGTGCTCCTCCAGTATGTTATTGTTATTGCAGTGCTCCTCCAGTGTGTTAGTGTTTCTCTCATCCAGTGGTTCATGGTACAAAACAGAGTTGTTGTGTTTTTGTCTGTGCTTGAGTGTTTTTTTGTTTGTTGACATTTTTAGAAACAACAACTATTCTATGAACAGGTGGAATGAACTTTTCAGTTTTGCAGTTAATCAATGAAAGTAATATCATGACTTGTGTTGCAAATAACATCTGCTACAAATGTAGCTAAACTCTGGTAGAAGTTATTATGATCTTAATTGAATAAGCGTAGCACAAAGCATGAAAATACAGTCACTATACTGTGCCGACATAGAAACTGACAAAGACAAATGTCTAGTTGACCTTCTCTTCCCTTTTTTTTATTTTATTTTACGATGTGAAATTGAAGTTAGGTATCACATTTTCTAAATTCAGTAGGTGTTAGTGTAGTCATGATGGTAGGAGTGTGCCGGATTCTATCCACATCTCAGTTGGAGTATTCTCTCTCAGTTCAGGGCTGAGAGAGGTGTCTGTGTGAGAGAGAGATTCCCAGCCCAACCCAAACTCCAGCTGCTCTCTGCTTCTCAGAGATGGAAGTTCATTTTTCACATTTTCCCCCTTTGTCAGTGGAAAATGTGTCATTAGAATATACCCCAAGATTGACAGTGGGGTCTCATGCAATTTGACAAGGGGCGCCCAAAGATGTCTGTTGGATAAGTGTTTTTAATTAAACGGCTTTCTGGCACTCGGGCTGCTATTTTTCTCGCCAGTTCAAAGGGTCTGATTTGACCCATATGGTAAAAGTTTGTATCAGTTTTCGGTGCATATCTTTTCCTTGGCTCCGGGAACATGCAGCGCTAAATTGTCTTGTTTAAAAGCGCGTTTGTTTACAGTTCATTCTTTCACCCTTATTTTCTCCCACATGTGTGCTAAGATAAATCTGGGTGTATGGTTACACAGTCAGTTGGGTTGTAACAGGAAGATTGGCATAAACGTTCCAGAATTACGTTAATAAGCCAGGCAAAATCAGGACATTAAGAAATGGAAAAGCTGCCACAAGTGGCTACATGTGGATTTAAATGTGGAAAAACATGTAAAAGGGTGCTCTCATCCGCTACCGAAGGAGGTTCATCACTATCCTTTGGCCCTCCGATGTAAAATCAATATGACAAAACACTGACACAATGTTGACTGATGGGAAATGTTGTGACATCTGTCCAAATCAAATCAAATTTTATTGGTCACATACACATGGTTAGCAGATGTTAATGCTTGTGATTCTAGTTCCGACAGTACAGTAATATCTAACAAGTAATCTAACAAATTCACAACCACTACCTTGTACACACAAGTGTAAAAGGATGAATAAGAATATGTACATATAAATATATGGATGAGCGATGGCCGTGCGGCATAGTCAAGATGCAGTAACCATATCTACATGTACATACTACCTCAATCAGCCTGACTAACAGGTATGTAGCCTCGCTACTTTTATAGCCTCACCACTGTATAGAGCCTCGCTACTGTTATTTTCCACTTTTTTTACTGTTGTTTTATTTCTTTACCTACCTATTGTTCACCCAATACATTTTTTGCACTACTGGTTAGAGCCTGTAAGTAAGCATTTCACTGTAAGGTCTACTACACCTGTTGTATTCGGTGCACGTGACAAATAAACTTTTATACTGATTACAAGTTCAAACAGGTGCCATTAATACAGGTAACGAGTGGAGGACAGAGGAGCCTCTTAAAGAAGAAGTTACAGGTCTGTGAGAGCCAGAAATCTTGCTTGTTTGTAGGTGACCAAATATATATTTTCCACCATAATTTGCAAATAAATTCATTAAAAATCCTACAATGTGATTTTCTGGATTTATTTTCTCTCATTTTGTCTGTCATAGTTGAAGTGTACCTGATGAAAATTACAGGCCTCTCATCTTTTTAAGTGGGAGAACTTGCACAATTGGTGGCTGACTAAATACTTTTTTGCCCCACTATACATATGAGATGAGTAATGTAGGATATGTAGACATTCATTATTAAAATGCTGTTATTTAAAGTGACTAGTGATACCTTTATTACATCCATTTATTAAATGTTTTAAAGTGGCCAGAGATTTGAGTGTGTATGTTGGCCGCTGCCACTCTATGTTAGTGGTGGCTTTTTAACAGTCTGATGGCCTTGAGATAGAAGCTATTTTTCAGTCTCTCGGTCCCAGCTTTGATGCAACTGTACTGACCTCACCTTCTGGCTGAAACAGGTTGTGGCTCGGGTGGTTGTTGCTCTTGGTGATCTTTTTGACCTTTGACATTGGGTGCTCTAGTTGTCCTGGAGGGCACCTAATCATAGATTGGATATAAAGATACTTAACTTCAATTAATAGCCTGGGCATTTATTTGCTTAAATCACTGAACACAACAGGTGCATGTTAGAGACAGGCTTATATTTTAGCCATGTATATATTTCCTTAATGCACACAGCTTTTGCTTATTTGCATATTTTATTTTTTAACTCCACCATTCACTTCCAGCATTTTAATCCATTTTTTAATTTCCTGCACTAAGGTGTTATCATTTACACACACTGTTATTTTTATTTTGTCTTAGTATGTCTCTATAAAAGAAAGAAAAAACATCCCTGACAGAATAATTATTCTCATCTTTGACAGTGCATTTTCTGCAATTCTTACTTTTGCCACTAGAAGGCGATCAGACCGTTTCTGTGGGTCTGTACTCCTGAAGTTGTTGACTGTTTTTGTTTGCCAGTTAGCTCGCAGTTCTCAGCTGTTAGCAGCAAATGGCTGTCAGCTTCTAACTGACAATAAAAACATATAGTTGCCATTTTTTCGAGTCATTACTGAATCATTTAGTATAACAAATCAAACATTAGGCATTTATTTTGACCAGGTGTTTATTTGCTGAAATGTGTGTCGTTGCTTGGCTGTAAAAAGTGACAGGCGGCTATTTGAAACTGCGTTTAATTGAAGTTTTATGTTGTGTCACCATAGATTTTACCCTGAGAGTTTTTTTCAACTCTCTCTCTCTCTCTCTCTCTCTCTCTCTCTCTCTCTCTCTCTCTCTCATGGTTGTTAGAGTGTAATGGAAAAAAGAAATGAATGTTGTTGTGAATGACTCATGGTCGGCCTTGCCAAACTCAATTCATATTAGCGCAACAATGGGAAAGAGATCACTGTGATTTCATCTCTATATTTTCATCAGGATGCTCAGCTGGCGGTCTGAAAAGGAGATGGGATGCTCAGGGACAATGAGTTTTGTTCGGCGCTCACTCGATACATGTTTTCACTGACCTTCCAAAACTAGCCCTTCTGAATGGACAACTCTCTCCTTAAAACCTCAATATTTTACTTTTTTTTCTCTCCCTGCATGAGGTGTTTAGGGTCCTCAGGTGTTTAGGGTCCTCAGGTGTTTAGGGTCCTCAGGTGTATAGGGTTCTCCGGTGTTTAGGGTTCTCAGGTGTTTAGGGTCCTCAGGTGTTTAGGGTCCTCAGGTGTTTAGGGTCCTCAGGTGTTTAGGGTCCTCAGGTGTTTAGGGTCCTCAGGTGTTTAGGGTTCTCAGGTGTTTAGGGTCCTCAGGTGTTTAGGGTCCTCAGGTGTTTAGGGTCCTCAGGTGTTTAGGGTCCTCAGGTGTTTAGGGTCCTCAGGTGTTTAGGGTCCTCAGGTGTTTAGGGTCCTCAGGTGTTTAGGGTCCTCAGGTGTTTAGGGTCCTCAGGTGTTTAGGGTTCTCAGGTGTTTAGGGTTCTCAGGTGTTTAGGGTCCTCAGGTGTTTAGGGTTCTCAGGTGTTTAGGGTCCTCAGGTGTTTAGGGTCCTCAGGTGTTTAGGGTCCTCAGGTGTTTAGGGTTCTCAGGTGTTTAGGGTCCTCAGGTGTTTAGGGTTCTCAGGTGTTTAGGGTTCTCAGGTGTTTCTGTGAAAATTAAAGTATTTTTTTAGGCTACTTTGGATTATTCAATCTTCAAACTTAGTTCTGGATTCTTTATAATCATTCTACTGAAAAAGGGATTATCTGTTTGGATTGGATGCAAATTGTTTTTATGTTCACCAAATGAGGAGAAATCATCTATTTAATTTTGTATTAAATGTGATCAATTTAATACGGTGCATTTATTTGTAGTTAGCATTAGTTAACTTGTTGCAGTAAAACTTCTTGATGCACCCATCCCGTTAGCGGGATCATTTTCGTCAACATCCGCTGAATTGCAGAGCGCCAAATTCAAATTAAATTACTAAAAATATTAAATTTTCATGAAATCTCAAGTTTAATATAGCAAAACACAACTTAGCTTGTTGTTAATCCACCTGGAATGTCAGATTTCAATAAAGCTTTTTGGCGAAAGCATAACAAGCGTTTATGTAAGAACATCTCTCTCAGTAGACAAAACATTACAAACACCTAGCAGCCAAGTAGATTGGTCACGAAAGTCAGAAAAGCAATAAATTAAATTGCTTACCTTTAATGATCTTCGGATGTTTGCAGTCACGAGACTCCCAGTTACACAATAAATGTTCCTTTTGTTCCATAAAGACTATTTTATATCCAAAATACCTCCATTTGTTTGGAGCGTTCAGAAATCCACAGGCTCGAGCGGTCACGACATCGCACACGAAAATTCCAAATAGTATCCGTAATGTTCACAGAAACATGTCAAACGTTTTTCATAATCAATCCTCAGGTTGTTTTTCAATATATAATAGATAATATATCAACCGGGACTTTAGCTTCTTCAATAGGAGAGCGAGAGAGACAATGGCTGCCACCCTACTGTTGCTTGAGCAAAACTCTGGGGACACCCAGTTATACACTGACGCGATGTGATCTTTCTCGCTCATTTTTCAAAATAAAAGCCTGAAACTATGTCTAAAGACTGTTCACAACATGGCGAAGCCATAGGAAAAGGAACCTGGTTGATATCCCTTTAAATGGAAAGGGAATTCAATGGAACATGGAGCTTTCAAAATAGAGGCCACTTCCTGGTTGAATTTTCCTCATGTTTTCGCCTGCAATATCAGTTCTGTTATACTCACAGACAATAATTGGACAGTTTTGGAAACTTTAGAGTGTTTTCTATCCTAATCTGACAATTGTATGCATATTCTAGAAACTGGGCCTGAGGAGCTGGCGTTTGCCTGCGTTAGCGTGTGGAGGGCGGCAGGTATCCTAGCAATTTAGAGCTTTGAGCCAGTAACCGAAAGGTTGCTGCTTCGAATCCCTGAGATGACTTGGTGAAAAATCTTGTTGATGTGTCCTTGAGCAAGGCACTTAATCTTAATTGCTCCTGTAAATCGATCTAGATAAGAGCGTCTGCTAAATGACTAAAAAATGTCAAATGAAAAATGTACACGAGCGCCTGTGTGTGTGTGTGTCCGTCCCAAATTGTCATGGGTGTATTTGTTGCTGTGTACCTAGCCACGCCAGTGGTAGCAAGCAACATCTGTTTGGGCTGGTTGTTCTTCTTGGCTGCTTTTCAATTGGATTTCCTCAAGCAAGTCCTGCTGGAACGCGTGCTACGGGTGGGTGCTGCTATAGTGACCAGTGAGCTGAGATAAGGTGGTGCTTTACCTAGCAGAGACTTGTAGATGATATGGAGCCAGTGGGTTTGGCGACGAGTATGAAGCGAGGGCCAGCCAAAGAGAGCGTACAGGTGACAGTGGTGGGTAGTATATGGGGCTTTGGTGACAAAACGGATGGCACTGTGATAGACTACATCCAATTTGCTGAGTGTTGGAGGCTATTTTGTAAATGACATCGCCGAAGTCAAGGATCGATAGGATAGTCAGTTCTACGAGGGTATGTTTGGCAGCATGAGTGAAAGATGCTTTGTTGCGAAATAGGAAGCCAATTCAGAATTTAATTCTGGATTGGAGATGTTTAATGTGAGTCTGGAAGGAGAGTTTACAGTCTAACCAGACACCTAGGTATTTGAAATTGTCCACATATTCTAAGTCAGAACCGTCCAGAGTAGTGAAGCTGGATGGGCTGGCAGGTGCGGGCAGCAATCGGTTGAAGAGCATGCATTTAGTTTTACTTGCATTCAAGAGCAGTTGGAGTCCACGGTAGGAGAGTTGTATGGCATTGAAGTTCATCTGGAGGTTAGTTAACACAGTGTCCAAAGAAGGGCCAGAAGTATACAGAATGGTGTCGTCTGCGTAGAGATGGATCAAATAATCACCAGCAGTGAGAATGACATCATTGATGTATACAGAGAAGAGAGTCAGCCCGAGAATTGAACCCTGTGACACCCCCATAGAGACTGCCAGAGGTCTGGACAACAGGCCCTCCAATTTGACATACTGAACTCTATCAGAGAAGTAGTTGGTGAACCAGGCGAGGCAATCATTTGAGAAACCAAGGCTGTTGAGTCTGCCAATAAGAATGTTGTGATTGACAGAGTTGAAAGCCTTAGCCAGATCGATGAATACGGCTGCACAGTAATGTCTCTTATCGATGGCGATTATGATATCGTTTAGGACATTGAGCGTGGCTGAGGTGCACCCATGACCCACTCTGAAACCAGATTGCATAGTGGAGAAGGTACGGTGGGATTCTAAATGGTCGGTAATCTGTTTTTAAACTTGGCCTTCGAAGACCTTATAAAGGCAGGGTAGAATAGATATAGGTCTGTAGCAGTTTGGGTCTAGAGTGTCTCCCCCTCTGAAGAGGGGATGTCCGCGGCAGCTTTCCAATCTTTGGGAATCTCAGACGATATGAAATAGAGGTTGAAAAAGTTAGTAATAAGTGTGGCAACAATTTTGGCAGATCATTTTAGAAAGAGAGGGTCCAGATTGTCTAGCCCGGCTGATTTGTAGGGATCCATATTTTGCAGCTCTTTTAGAACATCAGCTATCTGGTTTTGGGTGAAGGAGAAGTGGGGAGGTTTGGGCGAGTTGCTTTGGGGAGCGCAGGGCTGTTGACCGGGGTTAGGGGTTGCCAGGTAGAAAGCATGGTCAGTCGTAGAAAAATGCTTTTTGAAATTCGCAATTATAGTGGATATATCGGTGGTAACAGTGTTTCCTAGCCTCAGTGCAGTGGGCAGCTGGGAGGAGGTGCTCTTATTCTCAGTGTCCCAGAACTTTTTTGAGTTTGTGCTACAGGATGCAAATTTCTGTTTTAATAAGCTAGCCTTTGCTTTCCTAACTGCCTGTGTATATTTGTTCCTAACTTCCCTGAAAAGTTGCATATCACGGGGGCTGTTCGATGTTAATGCAGAACGCCACAGGATGTTTTCTCCAGTCAGGTCTGGAGACAACCAAGGGCTATATCTGTTCCTGGTTCTACATTTTTTGAATGGGGCATGCTTATTGAAGATGGTGAGGAAGGCACTTTTAAAGAATAACCAGGCATCCTCTACTGATGGGATGAGGTCACTATCCTTCCAGGATACCAGGGCCAGGCCGATTAGAAAGGCCTGCTCGCTGAAGTGTTTTAGGGAGCGTTTGACAGTGATGAGGGGTGGTCGTTTGACTGCAGACCCAATATGGATGCAGGCAATGAGGCAGTGATTGCCGAAATCTTGGTTGAAGACAACAGAGGTGTATTTGGAGGGCATGTTGGTTAGGATGATGCCTATGAGGGTGCCCGTGTTTACGGATTTGGGGTTGTACCTGGTGGATTCATTAAACATTTGTGTGAGATTGGGGGTATCAAGCTTAGATTGTAGGATGGCGGGATCAAAGAAACATACAGGAACTCAAATCCTTCTGTTCACCTGATTTAGAATTCCTCACAATCAAATGTCGACCGCATTATCTACCAAGAGAATTCTCTTCGATTATAATCACAGCCGTATATATTCCCCCCCCAAGCAGACACATCGATGGCTCTGAACAAACTTTATTTGACTCTTTGCAAACTGGAATCCATTTATCCGGAGGCTGCATTCATTGTAGCTGGGGATTTTAACAAGGCTAATCTGAAAACAAGACTCCCTAAATTTTATCAGCATATTGATTGCGCAACCAGGGCTGGAAAAACCTTGGACTCTAAAAACTCTAACTTCCGCGACGCATATAAGGCCCTCCTTTCGGAAAAGCTGACCACGACTCCATTTTGTTGATCCCTGCCTACAGACAGAAACTAAAACAAGAAGCTCCCACGCTGAGGTCTGTCCAACGCTGGTCCGACCAAGCTGATTCCACACTCCAAGACTGCTTCCATCACGTGGACTGGGATATGTTTCGTATTGCGTCAGATAACAACATTGACGAATACGCTGATTCGGTGTGCGAGTTCATTAGAACGTGCGGTGAAGATGTCGTTCCCATAGCAACGATTAAAACATTCCCTAACCAGAAACCGTGGATTGATGGCAGCATTTTCGTGAAACTGAAAGCGCGAACCACTGCTTTTAATCAGGGCAAGGTGACTGGTAACATGACCGAATACAAACAGTGCAGCTATTCCCTCCGCAAGGCTATCAAACAAGCTAAGCGTCAGTACAGAGACAAAGTAGAATCTCAATTCAACGGCTCAGACACGAGGTATGTGGCAGGGTCTACAGTCAATCACGGACGACAAGAAGAAAACCAGCCCAGTCACGGACCAGGATGTCTTGCTCCCAGGCAGACTAAATAACTTTTTTGCCCGCTTTGAGGACAATACAGTGCCACTGACACGGCCTGCAACGAAAACATGCGGACTCTCCTTCACTGCAGCCGAGGTGAGTAAAACATTTAAACGTGTTAACCTCATAGTCCGCCCCATCCCGCATGCGGTCGCGTTACTACAGCCTCAAGCTCATTACCATAACGCAACGTTAGCGATTTCTAAAAATCGCAAATGAAATGAAATAAATATGCCTGCTCTCAAACTTATCCTTTTCTTAACAATCCTGTCGTCTCAGATTTTCAAAATATGCTTTAGAACCAGAGAAAATCAATAATTTGTGTAAGAGTGGTGATAGCTAGCTTAGCATTTAGCGTTAGCATTTAGCACGCAACATATTCACAAAAACCAGCAAAGGGATCAAATAAAATAATTTACCTTTGAAGAACTTCAGATGTTTCAATGAGGAGACTCAGTTACATAGCAGATGTCCAGTTTTTCCTGAAAGATTCTTGTGTAGGACACAACGTTCCGTTTTGTTACTATGCATTTGGCTACCGAAACTAACCGAAAATTCAGTCAGCTACACGTCAAACTTTTTTCCGAATTAACTCCATAATATCGACTGAAACATGGAAAACGTTGTTTGAATCAATCCTCAAGGTGTTTTGTCATATATCTCTTCATTGAAATGCCGTCCCTGGAAGCCTGCATTCTTCTCTGATTCGGATGGAAAAATACTGGTAGCTGACTTTTGCGCACCAATTTCCACGCAGACACCGTGCGGGACACTTGGCAATTGTAGTCTCTTATGGTCAATCTTCCAATGATAAGCCTACAAATACGTCACAATGCTGCAGACACCTTGGGGAAACGATAGAAAGTGTCCGTTCATTCCTGTCGCATTCACAGCCATATAAGGCGATCATGGAAAACGTAGCTTCAGAAATCCTGTTCATTTCCTGGGCACTCAAACATCTTGGTTTTGCCTGAAGCTTTTGTTCAACGGCACTCACAGTGAAAATCTTTGCAGTTCTGGAAACGTCAGAGTGTCTTCTTTCCAAAATTATCAATTCCAAGCATAGTCGAGCATCTTTTCGTGACAAAATATTGCGCTTAAAACGGGCGCGTCTTTTTATCCAAAAATGAAATAATGCCCCTAGTGGACTAACAGGTTAACCCCCACAAGGCTGCAGGCCCAGACGGCATCCCCAGCCGCGCCCTGAGAGCATGCGCAGACCAGCTGGCCGGTGTGTTTACGGACATATTCAATCAATCCCTATACCAGTCTGCTGTTCCCACATGCTTCAAGAGGGACACCATTGTTCCTGTTCCCAAGAAAGCTAAGGTAACTGAGCTAAACGACTACCGCCCCGTAGCACTCACTTCCGTCATCATGAAGTGCTTTGAGAGACTAGTCAAGGACCATATCACCTCCACCCTACCTGACACCCTAGACCCACTCCAATTTGCTTACCGCCCAAATAGGTCCACAGACGATGCAATCTCAACCACACTGCACACTGCCCTAACCCATCTGGACAAGAGGAATACCTACGTGAGAATGCTGTTCATCGACTACAGCTCGGCCTTCAACACCATAGTACCCTCCAAGCTCGTCATCAAGCTCGAGACCCTGGGTCTCGACCCCGCCCTGTGCAACTGGGTACTGGACTTCCTGATGGGCTGCCCCCAGGTGGTGAGGGTAGGCAACAACATCTCCACCCCGCTGATCCTCAACACTGGGGCTCCACAAGGGTGCGTTCTGAGCCCTCCCCTGTACTCCCTGTTCATCCACGACTGCGTGGCCACGCACGCCTCCAACTCAATCATCAAGTTTGTGGACGACAAAACAGTGGTAGGCTTGATTACCAACAACGACGAGACGGCCTACAGGGAGGAGATGAGGGCCCCCGGAGTGTGGTGTCAGGAAAATAACCTCACACTCAACATCAACAAAACTAAGGAGATGATTGTGGACTTCAGGAAACAGCAGAGGGAACACCCCCCTATCCACATCGATGGAACAGTAGTGGAGAGGGTAGTAAGTTTTAAGTTCCTCAGCATACACATCACAGACAAACTGAATTGGTCCACTCACAGACAGCATCGTGAAGAAGGCGCAGCAGCGCCTCTTCAACCTCAGGAGGCTGAAGAAATTCGGCTTGTCACCAAAAGCACTCACAAACTTCTACAGATGCACAATCGAGAGCATCCTGGCGGGCTGTATCACCGCCTGGTACGGCAACTGCTCCGCCCACAACCGTAAGGCTCTCCAGAGGGTAGTGAGGTCTGCACAACGCATCACCGGGGGCAAACTACCTGCCCTCCAGGACACCTACACCACCGGATGTTACAGGAAGGCCATAAAGATCATCAAGGACAACAACCAGTTCCATCTTGTTGGAAAATGTTATAGTTCGGGATGGAAATTTCAGGGTTTTTGGTGGACTTCCTAAGCCAGGATTCAGACACGGCTAGGACATTTGGGTTGGTAGAGTGTGCTAAAGCAGTGAATAAAACAAACTAATAAAACAAATGTTGACATGCATGAAACCAAGGCTTTTACGGTTACAGAAATCAACAAATGAGAGCACCTGGGGAGGGGGAGTAGGAGTGGAGCTAGGCACTGCAGGGCCTGGATTAACCTCTACATCACCAGAGGGACAGAGGAGGAGTAGGATGAGGGTGCGGCTAAAGGCTATCAGGACTGGTTGTTTAGTGCGTTCAGAGCAGAGAGTAAAAGGAGCAGGTTTCTGGGCGTGAGAGAATAGATTCAAGGCATAATGTACAGATGGTAGGATGTGAGTACTTTGGAGGGAAACCTAGGCATTGAGTAATGATGAGAGAGATATTTTCTCTAGAGACATTTAAACCAGGTGATGTCACCGCATATTTGGGAGGTCGAACTAAATGGAAGGTTAAGGCATATTGAGCAGGGCTAGCTGCTCTACAGTGAAATAAGACAATGATCACTAACCAGGACAGTAATGGACAAGGCATATTAATATTAGGGAGAGGCATGCGCAACTGGGTGATCAATAGGGGTCCAGTGAGTGGTTGGGCTGGCTGGAGACACGGCGATTCAGACAGCTTTCAGGCCGGGACTAGCAAGCTAGCAGACCGGGTCTAGCAAGCTAGCAGAAGGGCCTTAGAGGGACGTCTCGACAGAGGAAAGTCTGTTTTGGCCTCCGCGAGCGGTGATATTGATAGACCATTCGTGATGGATTATTAGGGTTCCGAGTAGCAGAGGGGTCCAAGTCCAATTGGCAAAATAGGTATAGTGGTCCAAGAAATTGGCCGATGGATTTATACAGCTAACAGTCCAATATGCTCTAGACAGCTAGCAGCTAGTGGGCCGTAGCTAGCGGATGGACATTTAGGGGTGGTCGCGATGTTGAGGCCAGTTGAGTACCCCCTTGAGCAGATTACGTCGTAGTCCAGTCGTGAAGGATCGGCTGGGTTCTGTGCCCTGTACCGGCAATAGAAGGGGTCCGGGTATTGTAGCCCAGGAGTGGCTGATCGGCCTCTTCAGCTAGCCGGGAGAAAGGGCCTAGCATGGGCTAGCTTCGGGCTAATTGGTGCTTCTCCGGGACTGACGTTAGCCATTACTCGGATAGCAGCTAGCTGTGAATATCCAGGTGAAAATGTCCAGAGTTTACGGTAGGAATCTGGGGATATGGAGAGAAAATAGGTCCTGTATGGTTTGAGTCGTGTTGTACAAACTGGCGAGAGCTTTCCGAGCAAAAGTTTAGTTGATGACCGCTAGCAGTAGTTAGCTAACTACTAGCTGGTAAGTAGTGAGCGCTGTTGGGGGATTCCGGATTCTATTTGAATAATACTTTAGAAAAAAACAGATCGGCAGCACATTGGGTGAGGCGGGTTGCAGGAGAGTGTTTTGTTGTTGAGTTTTTGAAAAAAATATATAAAATATATATATGCAAATTAAAATATTAAAAAAATATATATACATGGGACACGGCAAGACGAGGACAAAAGATGTTTGACTGCTACGCCATATTGGATTAGCTTTCATAATCCCAGTCCCTATAATCCCAGTCCGTATAATCCCAGTCCGTATAATCTCTGTCCGTATAATCCCTGTCCACATAATCCCAGTCCGTATAATCCCAGTCCGTATAATCCCAGTCCGTATAATCCCTGTCCGTATAATCCCAGTCCGTATAATCCCAGTCTGTATAATCCCAGTCCGTATAATCCCTGTCCGTATAATCCCTGTCCGTATAATCCCTGTCCGTATAATCCCTGTCCGTATAATCCCTGTCCGTATAATCCCAGTCCGTATAATACCAGTCCGTATAATCCCTGTCCGTATAATCCCAGTCTGTATAATCCCAGTCCGTATAATCCAGTCCGTATTATCGCAGTCCGTATAATCCCAGTCCTAATATTCCTTGTCCGTATTATCCCAGTCCCTATAATCCCAGTCCGTATAATCCCAGTCCATATAATCCCTGTCCGTATAATCCCTGTCCGTATAATCCCTGTCCGTATAATCCCAGTCCATATAATCTTATTCATAATGGGGCGGAAGGGTACCCTAGTGGTTAGAGCGTTGGGCTAGTAACCGGAAGGTTGCAAGTTCAAATCCCTGAGCTAATAAGGTATAAATCTGTCGTTCTGTCGTTCTGCCCCTGAACAGGCAGTTCCTAGGCCGTCATTGAAAATAAGAATTTGTTCCTAACTGACTTGCCTAGTTAAATAAAGGTCAAATAAAAATAAAACATGATCTAAAAGGCTACATTTATTCTTAGACTATTTGTGAATATCAAAGTTATCTATTTATTCTGACTGCAATGTTTACAGTAATTGATCTGTTTTTGACCCGGTCTCTATTGATTTGGGTGTTGCTAGGAAACATAGCATTTCCCCCATTTTTTTATTCAACCACATTGGAATTCTCAAGGGTGAGAGATGTTTTTGCAAACACAATGTACAGTGGGGAGAACAAGTATTTGATACACTGCTGATTTTGCAGGTTTTCCTACTTACAAAGCATGTAGAGGTCTGTCATTTTTTTATCATGGGTACACTTCAACTGTGAGAGACGGAATCTAAAACAAAAATCCAGAAAATCACATTGTATGATTTTAAAGTAATTAATTGCCATTTTATTGGTTGGCTTTAACTTGTTAAACAACCAATTGTTCCCTAATTAGTTTGGTGGTAATTCAGGCATTTCATTTGATATATATATAGCAATACTTTGAAAAGCAGCTATGCTAATTGTTTGCATACATTTTTATAATTTTACTGCAGAGTTCAAAAGAAATCGGGCCCCGAATTGGAAAAATTCACAATGCATTTAAATAATACAGTAATTAAAAATAAAAATATAGGTTTTTAACTGAAAACTTAATGAATTTTAAACAATGCAACATTGTTTTGCTTCAACTCATTTTTAACTCCCATTATATTCTAATTGATAATTTTTCGTAATGTGCGAGATGTTTTCCCCACTTTGTTCACTATACAACAAAAGACGAATTGCAAATAAGAGAAATGATCAAATACATAATTAATTTGCAACAACGAGGAAATTGCAATTCTACTCCAATACATATGACCTCCTACTGTCTCTGGGTATAGTTGTTTTGGTGTGTGTGCGTGTGCGTGTGCGTGTGCCTGTGCGTGTGCGCGTGTGCGTGTGTGTGTGCGTGTGTGTGTGTGTGTGTGTGTGTGTGTGTGTGTGTGTGTGTGTGTGTGTGTGTGTGTGTGTGTGTGTGTGTGTGTGTGTGTGTGTGTGTGTGTGTGTGCGCGCGCGTGTGTGCGTACATGTTTTGCATATTTTTAGCACTGAATTTCAAGTACTTTTACGGGAAACCTTTGGGGTCTGAGCTATCAGAACACCTGGTTTATAGAAAAAACGAACAATGTAAAAGAATAATATTACCAAGTGGGTTAAAATGCACGGTTTTTTCTCATGGTCTAAAATTATTTAAGCATAACTTTAGTGTCTTCGAGAAAAGAAAGCTTAGGAAATAGGCGAAGTGAAAGTTACACCTCCTGACGCATCCCATTTTGTTTTGCGCATGTGTGGCCATCGGTGTGGATGGATGAAGAGGACAGATGTCCTAAGATGGCACCAGACAGACAGAGGGCAATTCCATGGGACAGAAGCAGGACCGTGGAGTTGGCCGATAGCCCGGGTCGGAGGTGCTACCGAGCTTGTCACCGCAAATGAGGCTCCCAAATCATGTTGTCAATGGTGATGCTCTGGCAAATTGGATGTTTCCAAACTTGCGGTTGATTGATGCCTCGACGACTTCGTCTCCTCGAAGTGTCATCTAACCACCGAAAGATCAGAAAAGAGAAAAGAAGCAACAACAAAAAAAGGGAAAATGTTCTTTAGAACAAATGGATGCAAGTTTGTGTCTCGAGGACTCGAGGAATCTGCCCTCGTCTGACAATCGACCTGAACTTACGATGGCCTCGGAATTGATCAAAAATGTTTCTCTTCATTTTTTTGTGTGATGTTGTGGCAGAAGTGGTGACCGCACTCCTTTGTGAATCATGTCTCCTTACTTTGCCTATTATGTTTGGAGGACTGCATTATGGGGTGCAGGTGAATTGCACAGCGTGTACATTCAATAAAGACCACAATAGGATTAATGGAAAATTGCTACTTTTTCATGGTACAACAATGTACCCTTTATGCACCCAAGGGTATTCCATTCTTGCATGCCCAGTACTAGACTCAGAGTGAACCTGAAGAGTCTTCATTTCATTGTTCTCTCTGGCCTCCTCAACTGATTTTATCAATAAACTCCTACGTGTGTGTGTGTTTGTCTGTCTGTGTGTGTGTCTGTCTGTCTATTTGTCTGTCTGTCTCTCTCTCTCTCTCTCTCTCTGTGTGTGTGTGTGCGTGCGTGTGTCTGTGAGTGTGTCTGCATGCCCCTGTCTGCCAGCGAACACAAATTGAACATGGCCATGTTTAGAGTGAAATAATTCTGTTCCATAATGCCAGAGAAAAACCTTGGGTTTCAGGTCTGCTCGGAGATTGGAGAAGTTCTACACTCATAAGTCCTCCAAAGCAACTCTGTATGGCTTGGTAGAAACAAAAAACAATCTTTTTTCACTTTTCCATATCTGTGTATCTGTAAATACTTTGACATCCCTTCCATGTAAATTCGTTATTTATGTTATTCATGATGTGACATGATAAAAGATACCGAGAGAAAACAGAGTAACAACTTTTCCCTCTTCTTGTTGTGTGGTCTCTAGGGCCTGTTCATCTTCCTGATCTATGGGGTGTACAAAACACAGAGGTAAGAATGCGTAGTGTCTCAAGGCTGTCGCAGTGAAAGAGAGAAATGACAAGTCTCTGATGGGCTCGCTCTGCCTTAAGGGGGGGTGGAAGTAATGGAAGCAGGGGTGGGGGGTAGCTTTCCACATGAGCGTCCCACTGCCCTTCATGCTTGGGCTAACTTATATGCATCCAGCCACCACCATTAAACACTGACACGGCCGGTACTCAGTCTAGCCATTCCTCACCCACATTGGCTAATATTTCACTGCCTCTTTAACTCCTATATTTAGCATCCTGACAATATGTGTACTGGAGGATCTAGAGGAACTGGAGGATCTAGAGGGACTGGAGCGTCTAGAGGGACTGAAGGATCTAGAGGAACTGGAGGATCTATAGGGACTGGAGGATCTATAGGGACTGGAGGAACTAGAGGGACTGGAGCGTCTAGAGGGACTGGAGCATCTTGAGGGACTGGAGCATCTTGAGGGACTGGAGTATCTAGAGGGACTGGAGCGTCTAGAGGGACTGGAGGGACTGGAACATCTAGAGGGACTGGAGTGTCTAGAGGGACTGGAGCGTCTAGAGGGACTGGAGCGTCTAGAGGGACTGAAGGATCTAGAGGGACTGGAGGATCTAGAGGGACTGGAGGGTCTAGAGGGTCTAGAGTGTCTAGAGGGACTGGAGGAACTAGCAATTTGTGGATGGTGAAAACAATATGGCTACTCTCAATATTTCACTGCCTCTTTAACTCCTATATTTAGCATCCTGACAATATGTGTACTGGAGGATCTAGAGGAACTGGAGGATCTAGAGGAACTGGAGGATCTAGAGGAACTGGAGGATCTAGAGGGACTGGAGCGTCTAGAGGGACTGAAGGATCTAGAGGAACTGGAGGATCTATAGGGACTGGAGGATCTATAGGGACTGGAGCGTCTAGAGGGACTGGAGCGTCTAGAGGGACTGGAGCATCTTGAGGGACTGGAGCATCTTGAGGGACTGGAGCGTCTAGAGGGACTGGATTATCTAGAGGGTCTAGAGGGACTGGAGGGTCTAGAGGGACTGGAGCATCTAGAGGGACTGGAGCGTCTAGAGGGACTGGAGCATCTAGAGGGACTGGAGGATCTAGAGGGACTGGAGGATCTAGAGGGACTGGAGGGTCTAGAGGGTCTAGAGGGACTGGAGCATCTAGAGGGTCTAGAGTGTCTAAAGGGACTGGAGGAACTAGCTATTTGTGGATGGTGAAAACAATATGGCTACTCTCAAATCAAATATTGTTCCTGAATGCAAATAGTGTAGACTTTACCGTCAAATGCTTGCTTCCAAGCCATTCCCAACAATGCAGTTAAAAAATAAAATAGTAATGAGAAATAAAATAAAAGGGAGTACCAATGTAGAGCTATAAACAGGGTGTACCAGATCAATGTGGAGCTATATACAGGGAGTACCAATGTAGAGCTATAAACAGGGTGTACCAGTACCAGATCAATGTGGAGCTATATACAGGGTGTACCAGTACCAGATCAATATGGAGCTATATACAGGGTGTACCAGTACCAGATCAATGTGGAGCTATATACAGGGAGTACCAGATCAATGTGGAGCTATATACAGGGAGTACCAATGTAGAGCTATAAACAGGGTGTACCAGTACCAGATCAATGTGGAGCTATATACAGGGTGTACCAGTACCAGATCAATATGGAGCTATATACAGGGTGTACCAGATCAATGTGGAGCTATATACAGGGAGTACCAATGTAGAGCTATAAACAGGGTGTACCAGTACCAGATCAATGTGGAGCTATATACAGGGTGTACCAGTACCAGATCAATATGGAGCTATATACAGGGTGTACCAGATCAATGTGGAGCTATATACAGGGAGTACCAATGTAGAGCTATAAACAGGGTGTACCAGTACCAGATCAATATGGAGCTATATACAGGGTGTACCAGTACCAGATCAATATGGAGCTATATACAGGGTGTACCAGATCAATGTGGAGCTATATACAGGGTGTAGTACCAATGTAGAGCTATAAACAGGGTGTACCAGTACCAGATTAATGTGGAGCTATATACAGGGTGTACCAGTACCAGATCAATGTAGAGCTATAAACAGGGTGTACCAGTACCAGATCAATATGGAGCTTTATACAGGGAGTACCAGTACCAGATCAATGTGGAGCTATATACAGGGTAGTACCAGTACCAGATCAATATGGAGCTATATACAGGGAGTACCAGTACCAGATCAATATGGAGCTATATACAGGAGTACCAGTACCAGTACCAGATCAATATGGAGCTATATACAGGAGTACCAGTACCAGATCGATGTAGAGCTATAAACAGGGTGTACCAGTACCAGATCAATGTGGAGCTATATACAGGGAGTACCAGATCAATGTGGAGCTATATACAGGGAGTACCAATGTAGAGCTATAAACAGGGTGTACCAGTACCAGATCAATATGGAGCTATATACAGGGAGTACCAGATCAATGTGGAGCTATATACAGGAGTACCAGATCAATGTGGAGCTATATACAGGGAGTACCAGATCAATGTGGAGCTATATACAGGGAGTACCAGATCAATGTGGAGCTATATACAGGGAGTACCAATGTAGAGCTATATACAGGGTGTACCAGTACCAGATCAATATGGAGCTATATACAGGGAGTACCAGATCAATGTGGAGCTATATACAGGGTGTACCAGTACCAGATCAATGTGGAGCTATAAACAGGGTGTACCAGTACCAGATCAATGTAGAGCTATAAACAGGGTGTACCAGTACCAGATCAATGTGGAGCTATAAACAGGGTGTACCAGTACCAGATCAATATGGAGCTATAAACAGGGTGTACCAGTACCAGATCAATATGGAGCTATATACAGGAGTACCAGTACCAGATCAATGTAGAGCTATAAACAGGGTGTACCAGTACCAGATCAATATGGAGCTATATACAGGGTGTACCAGTACCAGATCAATATGGAGCTATAAACAGGGAGTACCAGTACCAGATCAATGTAGAGCTATAAACAGGGTGTACCAGTACCAGATCAACGTGGAGCTATAAACAGGGAGTACCAGTACCAGATCAATGTGGAGCTATATACAGGGTGTACTAGATCAATGTGGAGCTATATACAGGAGTACCAGTACCAGATCAATGTGGAGCTATATACAGGAGTACCAGATCAATGTGGAGCTATATACAGGGAGTACCAGTACCAGATCAATGTGGAGCTATATACAGGGACCAGTACCAGATCAATGTGGAGCTATATACAGGAGTACTAGATCAATGTGGAGCTATAAACAGGGAGTACCAGTACCAGATCCATGTGGAGCTATATACAGGGAGTACCAGTACCAGATCAATGTGGAGCTATAAACAGGGAGTACCAGTACCAGATCAATATGGAGCTATATACAGGGTGTACCAGTACCAGATCAATGTAGAGCTATATACAGGGAGAGCCAGTACCAGATCAATGTGGAGCTATATACAGGGAGTGCCAGTACCAGATCAATGTGGAGCTATAAACAGGGTGTACCAGTACCAGATCAATATGGAGCTATATACAGGGTGTACCAGTACCAGATCAATGTAGAGCTATAAACAGGGTCTACCAGTACCAGATCAATGTAGAGCTATAAACAGGGTGTACCAGTACCAGACCAATATGGAGCTATATACAGGGTGTACCAGTACCAGACCAATATGGAGCTATATACAGGGTGTACCAGTACCAGATCAATATGGAGCTATATACAGGGTGTACCAGTACCAGATCAATGTAGAGCTATATACAGGGTGTACCAGTACCAGACCAATATGGAGCTATATACAGGGTGTACCAGTACCAGATCAATATGGAGCTATATACAGGGTGTACCAGTACCAGATCAATGTAGAGCTATAAACAGGGTCTACCAGTACCATATCAATGTGGAGCTATATACAGGGTGTACCAGTACCATATCAATGTGGATCTATATACAGGGTGTACCAGTACCAGATCAATATGGAGCTATATACAGGGAGTGCCATATCAATGTGGAGTTTTATACAGGGAGTATCAGTACCAGATCAATGTGGAGCTATATACAGGGAGTACCAGATCAATGTGGAGCTATGTACAGGGAGAACCAGTACCAGATCAATGTGGAGCTATATACAGGGAGTACCAGTACCAGATCAATGTGGAGCTACAGTGGGGCAAAAAAGTATTTAGTCAGCCACCAATTGTGCACATTCTCCCACTTAAAAATATGAGAGAGGCCTGTAATTTTCATCATAGGTACACTTCAACTATGACAGACAAAATGAAAAAAAAAAATCCAGAAAATCACATTGTCCTATTTTTAATGAATTTATTTGCAAATTATGGTGGAAAATAAGTATTTGGTCAATAACAAAAGTTTATCTCAATACTTTGTTATATACCCTTTGTTGTCAATGACAGAAGTCAAACGTTTTCTGTAAGTCTTCACAAGGTTTTCACACACTGTTGCTGGTATTTTGGCCCATTCCTCCATGCAGACCTCCTCTAGAGCAGTGATGTTTTGGGGCTGTTGCTGGACTTTCAACTCCCTCCAAAGATTTTCTATGAGGTTGAGATCTGGAGACTGGCTCAATGGCCACTCCAGGACCAGATCAATGAAATGCTTCTTAGAGCTAAGCCATTCCTTCGTTGCCCAATGGTGTGTTTGGGATCATTGTCATGCTAAAAGACCCAGCCACGTTTCATCTTCAATGTCCTTGCTGATGGAAGGAGGTTTTCACTCAAAATCTCACGATACATGGCCCCATTCATTCTTTCCTTTACACGGATCAGTCGTCCTGGTCCCTTTGCATAAAAACAGCCCCTAAAGCATGATGTTTCCACACTGGAAGACATTTACATTTACATTTAAGTCATTTAGCAGACGCTATTATCAGAGCGACTTACAAATTGGTGCATACACCTTATGACATCAGTGGAACAGCCACTTGCATCTAAATCTTTTTTGGGGGGAAGGGGGGGTGAGAAGGATTACTTACCCTTACTTACCTATCCTAGGTGTTCCTTGAAGAGGTGGGGTTTCAGGTGTCTCCGGAAGGTGGTGATTGACTCCGCTGTCCAGGCGTCGTGAGGAGTTTGTTCCACCATTGGGGGCCAGAGCAGATCAATATGAACAGTTTTGACTGGGCTGAGAGGGAACTGTACCCTCAGTGGTAGGGAGGCGAGCAGGCCAGAGGTGGATGAACGCAGTGCCCTTGTTTGGGTGTAGGGCCTGATCAGAGCCTGGACCAGATCAATGAGGTGCCGTTCCCCTCACAGCTCAATGTAGGCAAGCACCATGGTCTTGTAGCGGATGCCAATGAGCTATAACTGGAAGCCAGTGGAGAGAGCGGAGGAGCCAGGGTCAATGTGGAGAGAACTTGGGAAGGTTGAACACCAGACGGGCTGCGGAGTTCTGGATGAGTTGTAGGGGTTTAATGGCACAGGCAGGAGCCCAGCCAACAGCGAGATGCAGTAATCAAGACGGGAGATGACAAGTGCCTGGATTAGGACCTGCGCTATAAACAGCTTCCTGTGTGAGGCAGGGTCGTACTCTGCGAATGTTGTAGAGCATGAACCTACAGGAACGGGACACCGCCTTGATGTTAGTTGAGAACGTCAGGGTGTTGTCCAGGATCACGCCAAGGTTCTTAGCGCTCTGGGAGGAGGACACAATGGAGTTGTCAACCAGATGATGGCGAGATCATGGAACGGGCAGTCCTTCAATGGGAGGAAGAGGAGCTACCAGTCTTGCTGAGGTTCAGCTTGAGGTGGTGATCCGTCATCCACACTGATATGTCTGCCAGACATGCAGAGATGGTGATTCAGCCACCTGGTCAATCAGAAGGGGGAAAGGAGAAGATTAATTGTGTGTCGTCTGCATAGCAATGATAGGAGAGACCATGTGAGGTTATGACAGAGCCAAGTGACTTGGTGTATAGCGAGAATAAGAGAGGGCCTAGAACAGAGCCCTGGGGACACCAGTGGTGAGAGCGCGTGGTGAGCAGACAGATTCTCGCCACGCCACCTGGGAGCTGTAGGAGCGACCTGTCAGGTAGGACGCAATCAATGTGGAGCTATATACAGGGTGTACCAGTACAGATCAATGTGGAGCTATACAGGGTGGGCCAGTACCGGAGATGCCCAACTCGGAGAGGGTGGAGAGGAGGATCTGATGGTTCACAGTATCGAAGGCAGCCGATAGGTCTAGAAGGATGAGAGTACAGAGGAGAGAGAGTTAGCTTTAGCAGTGCGGAGCGCCTCCGTGATACAGAGAAGAGTAGAGTATAAACTCAGTTGAATGACTAGTCTTGAAACCTGACTGATTTGGATCAAGAAGGTCATTCTGAGAGAGATAGCGGTAGAGCTGGCCAGGACCAGATCAATGGCACGCTCAAGAGTTTTGGAGAGAAAAGAGAGAAGGGATACTGGTCTGTAGTTGTTGACATCGGAGGGATCGAGTGTAGGTTTTTTCAGAAGGGGTGCAACTCTCGCTCTCTTGAAGACGGGAGGGATCAATGTGGAGCCAGCGGTCAGGGATGAGTTGATGAGCGAGGTGAGGTAAGGGAGAAATGTGGAGTCTCCGGAAATGGTCTGAGAAGAGAGGAGGGGATAGGGTCAGATCGGGCAGGTTGTTACAGGGTACGGCCGGCCGTCACAAGACGCGAGATTTCATCTGGAGAGAGAGGGGAGAAAGAGGTCAGAGCATAGGGTAGGGCAGTGTGAGCAGAACCAGGGTGTCAGTTTGACTTAGCAAACGAGGATCAATGGGATGTATACAGGGAGACCTTCTTTTCAAAATGGTTGACCAGAAGTCATCTGCAGAGAGGGAGGACCAGGGGGAGGATTCAGGAGGGAGGAGAAGGTGGCAAAACAGCTTCCAGTAGGGTTAGAGGCAGATGCTTGGAATTTAGAATGGTAGAAAGTGGCTTTAGCAGCAGAGACAGAGGAGGAAAATGTAGAGAGGAGGGAGTGAAAGGATGCCAGGTCCGCAGGGAGTGGAGCTTTCCTCCATTTCCGCTCTGCTGCCCGGGTGTACCTGTTCTGTGAGCTCGCAAGGAGTCGTATACGAGCCACGGAGCAATGGGAGCTATATACAGGAGGACCAGCCAGCCTGGAGGATAGGGGACATAGGGAGTCAAAGGATGCAGTAAGGGAGGAGAGGAGGGTTGAGGAGGCAGAATCAGGAGATAGGTTGGAGAAAGTTTGAGCAGAGGGAAGAGATGATAGGATGGAAGAGGAGAGAGTACCAGACAATGGGGGAGAGAGAGCAAGGTTGGGACGGCTATACCATCCGAGTAGGGGCAGTGTGGGAAGTGTTGGATGAGAGCGAGAGGGAAAAGGGATACAAGGTAGTGGTCGGAGACTTGGAGGGGGAGTTGCAATGAGGTTAGTGGAAGAACAGCATCTAGTAAAGATGAGGTCAAGCGTACCTGATCTTGTGAGTAGGGGGAAGGTGAGAGGGTGAGGTCAAAAGAGGAGAGGAGTGGAAAGAAGGAGGCAGAGAGGGAATGAGTCAAAGGTAGACGTGGGGAGGTTAAAGTACCCAGAACTGTGAGAGGTGAGCCAGTCCTCAGGAAAGGAGCTTATCAGGGCATCAAGCTCATTGATGAAGCTCTCCGAGGGAACCTGGAGGGCGATAAATGATAAGGATGTTGGAGCTATGAAAGGGCTGGTAACTGTGACAGCATGGAATTCAAAGGAGCGATAGACAGATGGGTAAGGGAGAAAGAGAGAAAGACCACTTGGGAGAGATGAGGATCCCGGGAGCTATACCACCCCGCCAGACCAGAAGCTGGAGCTCAGGGTGTACGTACCAGAACACGTGGGCGGACGAGGAGAGAGCAGTAGGAGATCAGCAGTGTTATCTGTGGTGATCCATGTTTCCGTCAGTGCCAAGAAGTCAAGGACTGGAGGGAGGCATATACAGCTGGAGATGAACTCTGCCTTGTTGGCCGATCAATAGATCGGCAGTTCCAGAGGCTAGATCAATGGAGACCTGGAACTCCAGATCAATATGGGCTATATACGCTGGGACCAGTACCAGATTAATGTGGAGCTATATCAGGGTGTACCAGTACCAGATCAATGTGGAGCGTTTGTATGGTCTGTGCAGAGAGGAGAGAACAGGGATAGACAGACACATAGTTGACAGGCTACAGAAATGTGGAGCTAATGCAAGGAGGTTGGAATGACAAGTGGACTACATACAGGGAGTACCAGATCAATGTGGAGCTATAAACAGAAACTCGAATGTTCAGAAAGTGGAGCTTATACATAGCAAGAATCTTATTGACTAAAATGATTAAAATGATACAGTACTGCTAAAGTAGGCTAGCTGGCAGTGGCTGCGTTGTTGACACTACACTAATCAAGTCGCTATATACAGAGTGTAATAGTTTCTACAGTGCTGCTATTCGGGGCCAGCTGGCTAGCTAGCAGTGTTGTTTACGTTATGTTGATCGTTAAAAGAACGACAATAGCTGGCTAGCTAACCTAGGAAATCGCTCTAGACTACACAATTATCTTTGAAACAAAGACGGCTATGTAGCTAGCTACGATCAAACAAATCAAACCGTTGTACTGTAATGAAATGAAATGAAAATGTGATACTACCTGTGGAGCGAGGCGGTAATGCGACATAGGGTTGTTGTTGGCTAGCTGTTAGCTGTTAGCTGTTGGCTAGCTAGCAGAGTCTCCTACGTTAAGGACGACAAATACCTGTCTAGCGAACCTCAGTGAATTAAGATAATCACTCCAAGGCTACACACACTAAACTACACAATTATCTTGGAAACAAAGACAGCTATGTAGCTAGCCAACACTAGACTAATCAAGTCGTTCAGTTGAGTGAATAGCACTACAGTGATGCTAATCTGTGTGCGTTAGCTAGCGCTTTTCTAGCTCCTGGGCGAATAGCAGTGAAGGCTACGTTAGGACGACGAAATACGATAATTATGCAATTATCTCTGATACAAGGGTGGCTTGTCAGCTAGCTAAGAAGAATTGCTAAGATTAGACAAATCAACCGTTGTACTATAATGAAATGTAATGAAAAAGTTATACAACCTGCAGAGCGAAGTGCGAATGCGACCCTTTGCATAAAAACAGCCCCAACCCATGAACCGGAAGACCAGATGATGATACACTGTAAGACCATTACAAGATGGTACATTGTAAGACCATTACAAGATGGTACACTGTAAGACCATTACAATATGATAATAAGACTTATTATACAAGCTTAAATTGTTTAATTGGAAACCTTTGACATGTTTCACTAATATCAATATCAGTAATTCACTCAACGACTTTCAATTCACTCACAGACTTTTGATATGGAACCATCAATTCCAGGGAATGAAATAATTCAGCGAGGAGACATTTCTTAAAATTAAATTAAATTAATTAAGAAAGCCTTGCCTTGCTATTGTTAGTAGTTCCGTTTTCTATTAGTGATGAGCAATTAACTAAAATGTTTGTTTCTTTTTATTTTTTTAAATAACTAATTGACTGACATTCGTTTGGTTTTCTTCTGTGAGCTCAATGCGTACATCGTACAGTTTCTGTAGAGATACATCATTAAAGTAAATGTGAATAAATGATGGTTAATAAGTGATAAGCAGTAATGGGCAGTCCCTACCATCAAGGGACTTTATTCATTGTTTTATTCTGTGTTACAGATTCAACCCAAATTATCGAAACCAAAATCGTGTGAGGGTACATGTGACTAATCACTTTAAAGATATATATTATATTTAGGAGGCAGGCTGTGTGAGGCTACATGTGACTAATCACTTTAAAGATATATATTATATTTAGGAGACAGGCTGTGTGAGGCTACATGTGACTCATCACTTTAAAGATATATATTATATTTGGGAGGCAGGCTGTGTGAGGCTACATGAGACTAATCACTTTAAAGATATATATTATATTTGGGAGGCAGGCTGTGTGAGGCTACATGAGACTAATCACTTTAAAGATATATATTATATTTAGGAGGCAGGCTGTGTGAGGCTACATGAGACTAATCACTTTAAAGATATATATTATATTTGGGAGGCAGGCTGTGTGAGGCTACATGTGACTAATCACTTTAAAGATATATATTATATTTGGGAGGCAGACTGTGTGAGGCTACATGAGACTAATCACTTTAAAGAGATATATTATATTTGGGAGACAGGCTGTGTGAGGCTACATGTGACTCATCACTTTAAAGATATATATTATATTTAGGAGGCAGGCTGTGTGAGGCTACATGTGACTCATCACTTTAAAGATATATATTATATTTGGGAGGCAGGCTGTGTGAGGCTACATGAGACTAATCACTTTAAAGATATATATTATATTTGGGAGGCAGGCTGTGTGAGGCTACATGAGACTAATCACTTTAAAGAGATATATTATATTTGGGAGGCAGGCTGTGTGAGGCTACATGAGACTAATCACTTTAAAGAGATATATTATATTTAGGAGACAGGCTGTGTGAGGCTACATGAGACTAATCACTTTAAAGAGATATATTATATTTGGGAGGCAGGCTGTGTGAGGCTACATGAGACTAATCACTTTAAAGAGATATATTATATTTGGGAGGCAGGCTGTGTGAGGCTACATGTGACTAATCACTTTAAAGAGATACATTATATTTAGGAGGCAGGCTGTGTGAGGCTACATGAGACTAATCACTAAAGATATATATTATATTTAGGAGGCAGGCTGTGTGAGGCTCGATGTGACTAATCACTTTAAAGATATATATTATATTTGGGAGGCAGACTGTGTGAGGCTACATGAGACTAATCACTTTAAAGATATATATTATATTTGGGAGGCAGGCTGTGTGAGGCTCCATGTGACTAATCACTTTAAAGATATATATTATACTTGGGAGGCAGGCTGTGTGAGGCTACATGAGACTATTCACTTTAAAGATATATATATATTTGGGAGGCAGGCTGTGTGAGGCTCCATGTGACTAATCACTTTAAAGATATATATTATATTTGGGAGGCAGGCTGTGTGAGGCTCCATGTGACTAATCACTTTAAAGATATATATTATATTTAGGAGGCAGGCTGTGTGAGGCTCCATGTGACTAATCACTTTAAAGATATATATTATATTTGGGAGGCAGGCTGTGTGAGGCTACATGAGACTAATCACTTTAAAGAGATATATTATATTTGGGAGGCAGGCTGTGTGAGGCTACATGAGACTAATCACTTTAAAGAGATATATTATATTTGGGAGGCAGGCTGTGTGAGGTTACATGAGACTAATCACTTTAAAGAGATATATTATATTTAGGAGGCAGGCTGTGTGAGGCTCCATGTGACTAATCACTTTAAAGAGATATATTATATTTGGGAGGCAGGCTGTGTGAGGCTACATGTGACTCATCACTTTAAAGAGATATATTATATTTAGGAGGCAGGCTGTGTGAGGCTACATGAGACTAATCACTTTAAAGATATATATTATATTTAGGAGGCAGGCTGTGTGAGGCTACATGAGACTAATCACTTTAAAGAGATATATTATATTTGGGAGGCAGGCTGTGTGAGGCTACATGTGACTAATCACTTTAAAGAGATATATTATATTTAGGAGGCAGGCTGTGTGAGGCTACATGAGACTAATCACTTTAAAGATGTATATTATATTTAGGAGGCAGGCTGTGTGAGGCTACATGTGACTCATCACTTTAAAGATATATATTATATTTAGGAGGCAGGCTGTGTGAGGCTACATGAGACTAATCACTTTAAAGATATATATTATATTTAGGAGGCAGGCTGTGTGAGGCTACATGAGACTAATCACTTTAAAGAGATATATTATATTTGGGAGGCAGGCTGTGTGAGGCTCCATGTGACTAATCACTTTAAAGATATATATTATATTTGGGAGGCAGGCTGTGTGAGGCTACATGAGACTAATCACTTTAAAGATATATATTATATTTGGGAGGCAGGCTGTGTGAGGCTCCATGTGACTAATCACTTTAAAGATATATATTATACTTGGGAGGCAGGCTGTGTGAGGCTACATGAGACTAATCACTTTAAAGATATATATTATATTTAGGAGGCAGGCTGTGTGAGGCTACATGAGACTAATCACTTTAAAGATATATATTATAATGGGGAGGCAGGCTGTGTGAGGCTACATGAGACTAATCACTTTAAAGATATATATTATATTTAGGAGGCAGGCTGTGTGAGGCTACATGAGACTAATCACTTTAAAGATATATATTATATTTGGGAGGCAGGCTGTGTGAGGCTACATGTGACTAATCACTTTAAAGATATATATTATATTTGGGAGGCAGACTGTGTGAGGCTACATGAGACTAATCACTTTAAAGAGATATATTATATTTGGGAGACAGGCTGTGTGAGGCTACATGTGACTCATCACTTTAAAGATATATATTATATTTAGGAGGCAGGCTGTGTGAGGCTACATGTGACTCATCACTTTAAAGATATATATTATATTTGGGAGGCAGGCTGTGTGAGGCTACATGAGACTAATCACTTTAAAGATATATATTATATTTGGGAGGCAGGCTGTGTGAGGCTACATGAGACTAATCACTTTAAAGAGATATATTATATTTGGGAGGCAGGCTGTGTGAGGCTACATGAGACTAATCACTTTAAAGAGATATATTATATTTAGGAGACAGGCTGTGTGAGGCTACATGAGACTAATCACTTTAAAGAGATATATTATATTTGGGAGGCAGGCTGTGTGAGGCTACATGAGACTAATCACTTTAAAGATATATATTATATTTAGGAGGCAGGCTGTGTGAGGCTACATGAGACTAATCACTTTAAAGAGATATATTATATTTGGGAGGCAGGCTGTGTGAGGCTACATGTGACTAATCACTTTAAAGAGATACATTATATTTAGGAGGCAGGCTGTGTGAGGCTACATGAGACTAATCACTAAAGATATATATTATATTTAGGAGGCAGGCTGTGTGAGGCTCCATGTGACTAATCACTTTAAAGATATATATTATATTTGGGAGGCAGACTGTGTGAGGCTACATGAGACTAATCACTTTAAAGATATATATTATATTTAGGAGGCAGGCTGTGTGAGGCTACATGAGACTAATCACTTTAAAGAGATATATTATATTTGGGAGGCAGGCTGTGTGAGGCTACATGTGACTAATCACTTTAAAGAGATACATTATATTTAGGAGGCAGGCTGTGTGAGGCTACATGAGACTAATCACTAAAGATATATATTATATTTAGGAGGCAGGCTGTGTGAGGCTCCATGTGACTAATCACTTTAAAGATATATATTATATTTGGGAGGCAGACTGTGTGAGGCTACATGAGACTAATCACTTTAAAGATATATATTATATTTGGGAGGCAGGCTGTGTGAGGCTCCATGTGACTAATCACTTTAAAGATATATATTATACTTGGGAGGCAGGCTGTGTGAGGCTACATGAGACTAATCACTTTAAAGATATATATTATATTTGGGAGGCAGGCTGTGTGAGGCTCCATGTGACTAATCACTTTAAAGATATATATTATATTTGGGAGGCAGGCTGTGTGAGGCTCCATGTGACTAATCACTTTAAAGATATATATTATATTTAGGAGGCAGGCTGTGTGAGGCTCCATGTGACTAATCACTTTAAAGATATATATTATATTTGGGAGGCAGGCTGTGTGAGGCTACATGAGACTAATAACTTTAAAGAGATATATTATATTTGGGAGGCAGGCTGTGTGAGGCTACATGAGACTAATCACTTTAAAGAGATATATTATATTTGGGAGGCAGGCTGTGTGAGGTTACATGAGACTAATCACTTTAAAGAGATATATTATATTTAGGAGGCAGGCTGTGTGAGGCTCCATGTGACTAATCACTTTAAAGAGATATATTATATTTGGGAGGCAGGCTGTGTGAGGCTACATGTGACTCATCACTTTAAAGAGATATATTATATTTAGGAGGCAGGCTGTGTGAGGCTACATGAGACTAATCACTTTAAAGATATATATTATATTTAGGAGGCAGGCTGTGTGAGGCTACATGAGACTAATCACTTTAAAGAGATATATTATATTTGGGAGGCAGGTTGTGTGAGGCTACATGTGACTAATCACTTTAAAGAGATATATTATATTTAGGAGGCAGGCTGTGTGAGGCTACATGAGACTAATCACTTTAAAGATGTATATTATATTTAGGAGGCAGGCTGTGTGAGGCTACATGAGACTAATCACTTTAAAGAGATATATTATATTTGGGAGGCAGGCTGTGTGAGGCTCCATGTGACTAATCACTTTAAAGAGATATATTATATTTGGGAGGCAGGCTGTGTGAGGCTCCATGTGACTAATCACTTTAAAGATATATATTATATTTGGGAGGCAGGCTGTGTGAGGCTACATGAGACTAATCACTTTAAAGATATATATTATATTTGGGAGGCAGGCTGTGTGAGGCTCCATGTGACTAATCACTTTAAAGATATATATTATACTTGGGAGGCAGGCTGTGTGAGGCTACATGAGACTAATCACTTTAAAGATATATATTATATTTAGGAGGCAGGCTGTGTGAGGCTACATGAGACTAATCACTTTAAAGATATATATTATAATGGGGAGGCAGGCTGTGTGAGGCTACATGAGACTAATCACTTTAAAGATATATATTATATTTAGGAGGCAGGCTGTGTGAGGCTACATGAGACTAATCACTTTAAAGATATATATTATATTTGGGAGGCAGGCTGTGTGAGGCTACATGTGACTAATCACTTTAAAGATATATATTATATTTGGGAGGCAGACTGTGTGAGGCTACATGAGACTAATCACTTTAAAGAGATATATTATATTTGGGAGACAGGCTGTGTGAGGCTACATGTGACTCATCACTTTAAAGATATATATTATATTTAGGAGGCAGGCTGTGTGAGGCTACATGTGACTCATCACTTTAAAGATATATATTATATTTGGGAGGCAGGCTGTGTGAGGCTACATGAGACTAATCACTTTAAAGATATATATTATATTTGGGAGGCAGGCTGTGTGAGGCTACATGAGACTAATCACTTTAAAGAGATATATTATATTTGGGAGGCAGGCTGTGTGAGGCTACATGAGACTAATCACTTTAAAGAGATATATTATATTTGGGAGGCAGGCTGTGTGAGGCTACATGAGACTAATCACTTTAAAGATATATATTATATTTAGGAGGCAGGCTGTGTGAGGCTACATGAGACTAATCACTTTAAAGAGATATATTATATTTGGGAGGCAGGCTGTGTGAGGCTACATGTGACTAATCACTTTAAAGAGATACATTATATTTAGGAGGCAGGCTGTGTGAGGCTACATGAGACTAATCACTAAAGATATATATTATATTTAGGAGGCAGGCTGTGTGAGGCTCCATGTGACTAATCACTTTAAAGATATATATTATATTTGGGAGGCAGACTGTGTGAGGCTACATGAGACTAATCACTTTAAAGATATATATTATATTTGGGAGGCAGGCTGTGTGAGGCTCCATGTGACTAATCACTTTAAAGATATATATTATACTTGGGAGGCAGGCTGTGTGAGGCTACATGAGACTAATCACTTTAAAGATATATATTATATTTGGGAGGCAGGCTGTGTGAGGCTCCATGTGACTAATCACTTTAAAGATATATATTATATTTGGGAGGCAGGCTGTGTGAGGCTCCATGTGACTAATCACTTTAAAGATATATATTATATTTAGGAGGCAGGCTGTGTGAGGCTCCATGTGACTAATCACTTTAAAGATATATATTATATTTGGGAGGCAGGCTGTGTGAGGCTACATGAGACTAATCACTTTAAAGAGATATATTATATTTGGGAGGCAGGCTGTGTGAGGCTACATGTGACTAATCACTTTAAAGAGATATATTATATTTGGGAGGCAGGCTGTGTGAGGTTACATGAGACTAATCACTTTAAAGAGATATATTATATTTAGGAGGCAGGCTGTGTGAGGCTCCATGTGACTAATCACTTTAAAGAGATATATTATATTTGGGAGGCAGGCTGTGTGAGGCTACATGTGACTCATCACTTTAAAGAGATATATTATATTTAGGAGGCAGGCTGTGTGAGGCTACATGAGACTAATCACTTTAAAGATATATATTATATTTAGGAGGCAGGCTGTGTGAGGCTGCATGAGACTAATCACTTTAAAGAGATATATTATATTTGGGAGGCAGGCTGTGTGAGGCTACATGTGACTAATCACTTTAAAGAGATATATTATATTTAGGAGGCAGGCTGTGTGAGGCTACATGAGACTAATCACTTTAAAGATGTATATTATATTTAGGAGGCAGGCTGTGTGAGGCTACATGTGACTCATCACTTTAAAGATATATATTATATTTAGGAGGCAGGCTGTGTGAGGCTACATGAGACTAATCACTTTAAAGATATATATTATATTTAGGAGGCAGGCTGTGTGAGGCTACATTAGACTAATCACTTTAAAGAGATATATTATATTTGGGAGGCAGACTGTGTGAGGCTACATGAGACTAATCACTTTAAAGAGATATATTATATTTGGGAGGCAGGCTGTGTGAGGCTACATGAGACTAATCACTTTAAAGATATATATTATATTTAGGAGGCAGGCTGTGTGAGGCTCCATGTGACTAATCACTTTAAAGATATATATTATATTTGGGAGGCAGACTGTGTGAGGCTACATGAGACTAATCACTTTAAAGATATATATTATATTTGGGAGGCAGGCTGTGTGAGGCTCCATGTGACTAATCACTTTAAAGATATATATTATATTTGGGAGGCAGGCTGTGTGAGGCTACATGAGACTAATCACTTTAAAGATATATATTATATTTGGGAGGCAGGCTGTGTGAGGCTCCATGTGACTAATCACTTTAAAGATATATATTATATTTGGGAGGCAGGCTGTGTGAGGCTCCATGTGACTAATCACTTTAAAGATATATATTATATTTAGGAGGCAGGCTGTGTGAGGCTACATGTGACTAATCACTTTAAAGAGATATATTATATTTGGGAGGCAGGCTGTGTGAGGTTACATGAGACTAATCACTTTAAAGAGATATATTATATTTGGGAGGCAGGCTGTGTGAGGCTACATGTGACTCATCACTTTAAAGAGATATATTATATTTAGGAGGCAGGCTGTGTGAGGCTACATGAGACTAATCACTTTAAAGATATATATTATATTTGGGAGGCAGGCTGTGTGAGGCTCCATGTGATTCATCACTTTAAAGATATATATTATATTTGGGAGGCAGGCTGTGTGAGGCTACATGAGACTAATCACTTTAAAGATATATATTATATTTAGGAGGCAGGCTGTGTGAGGCTACATGTGACTAATCACTTTAAAGATATATATTATATTTGGGAGGCAGGCTGTGTGAGGCTCCATGTGACTAATCACTTTAAAGATATATATTATATTTGGGAGGCAGGCTGTGTGAGGCTACATGAGACTAATCACTTTAAAGATATATATTATATTTGGGAGGCAGACTGTGTGAGGCTACATGTGACTCATCACTTTAAAGATATATATTATATTTAGGAGGCAGGCTGTGTGAGGCTACATGTGACTCATCACTTTAAAGATATATATTATATTTGGGAGGCAGACTGTGTGAGGTTACATGAGACTAATCACTTTAAAGATATATATTATATTTTGGAGGCAGACTGTGTGAGGCTACATGAGACTAATCACTTTAAAGATATATATTATATTTGGGAGGCAGGCTGTGTGAGGCTACATGAGACTAATCACTTTAAAGAGATATATTATATTTGGGAGGCAGGCTGTGTGAGGCTACATGTGACTAATCACTTTAAAGATATATATTATATTTGGGAGGCAGACTGTGTGAGGCTACATGAGACTAATCACTTTAAAGAGATATATTATATTTGGGAGGCAGGCTGTGTGAGGCTCCATGTGACTAATCACTTTAAAGAGATATATTATATTTGGGAGGCAGGCTGTGTGAGGCTACATGTGACTAATCACTTTAAAGAGATATATTATATTTAGGAGGCAGGCTGTGTGAGGCTACATGAGACTAATCACTTTAAAGAGATATATTATATTTAGGAGACAGGCTGTGTGAGGCTACATGTGACTCATCACTTTAAAGAGATATATTATATTTGGGAGGCAGGCTGTGTGAGGCTACATGTGACTCATCACTTTAAAGAGATATATTATATTTAGGAGGCAGGCTGTGTGAGGCTACATGAGACTAATCACTTTAAAGATATATATTATATTTGGGAGGCAGGCTGTGTGAGGCTCCATGTGATTCATCACTTTAAAGATATATATTATATTTGGGAGGCAGGCTGTGTGAGGCTACATGAGACTAATCACTTTAAAGATATATATTATATTTAGGAGGCAGGCTGTGTGAGGCTACATGTGACTAATCACTTTAAAGATATATATTATATTTGGGAGGCAGGCTGTGTGAGGCTCCATGTGACTAATCACTTTAAAGATATATATTATATTTGGGAGGCAGGCTGTGTGAGGCTACATGAGACTAATCACTTTAAAGATATATATTATATTTGGGAGGCAGACTGTGTGAGGCTACATGTGACTCATCACTTTAAAGATATATATTATATTTAGGAGGCAGGCTGTGTGAGGCTACATGTGACTCATCACTTTAAAGATATATATTATATTTGGGAGGCAGACTGTGTGAGGTTACATGAGACTAATCACTTTAAAGATATATATTATATTTTGGAGGCAGACTGTGTGAGGCTACATGAGACTAATCACTTTAAAGATATATATTATATTTGGGAGGCAGGCTGTGTGAGGCTACATGAGACTAATCACTTTAAAGAGATATATTATATTTGGGAGGCAGGCTGTGTGAGGCTACATGTGACTAATCACTTTAAAGATATATATTATATTTGGGAGGCAGACTGTGTGAGGCTACATGAGACTAATCACTTTAAAGAGATATATTATATTTGGGAGGCAGGCTGTGTGAGGCTCCATGTGACTAATCACTTTAAAGGGATATATTATATTTGGGAGGCAGGCTGTGTGAGGCTACATGTGACTAATCACTTTAAAGAGATATATTATATTTAGGAGGCAGGCTGTGTGAGGCTACATGAGACTAATCACTTTAAAGAGATATATTATATTTAGGAGACAGGCTGTGTGAGGCTACATTTGACTAATCACTTTAAAGATATATATTATATTTGGGAGGCAGGCTGTGTGAGGCTACATGAGACTAATCACTTTAAAGAGATATATTATATTTGGGAGGCAGGCTGTGTGAGGCTACATGTGACTAATCACTTTAAAGATATATATTATATTTGGGAGGCAGGCTGTGTGAGGCTACATGTGACTAATCACTTTAAAGATATATATTATATTTGGGAGGCAGGCTGTGTGAGGCTCCATGTGACTAATCACTTTAAAGAGATATATTATATTTAGGAGGCAGGCTGTGTGAGGCTACATGAGACTAATCACTTTAAAGATATATATTATATTTGGGAGGCAGGCTGTGTGAGGCTACATGAGACTAATCACTTTAAAGATATATATTATATTTGGGAGGCAGGCTGTGTGAGGCTCCATGTGACTCATCACTTTAAATATATATATTATATTTAGGAGGCAGACTGTGTGAGGCTACATGTGACTCATCACTTTAAATATATATATTATATTTAGGAGGCAGGCTGTGTGAGGCTCCATGTGACTAATCACTTTAAAGATATATATTATATTTGGGAGGCAGGCTGTGTGAGGCTCCATGTGACTAATCACTTTAAAGAGATATATTATATTTGGGAGGCAGGCTGTGTGAGGCTACATGTGACTCATCACTTTAAAGATATATATTATATTTGGGAGGCAGGCTGTGTGAGGCTACATGAGACTAATCACTTTAAAGAGATATATTATATTTGGGAGGCAGGCTGTGTGAGGCTCCATGTGACTAATCACTTTAAAGATATATATTATA